>NC_041332.1:8855902-9045902 GCF_004354835.1 Perca flavescens | reverse complement strand
ACTGCAACTGCTGATCTGTTGAGATGCACAAATGATAACTATAATCAGCCCTTCTTATTTCAAATTTTCTCCCACCTTTTAGCCCAAAGACCTGAGGAACATATCTCAATTCACAGGCAACAATGGAACAAAGGAAGAAAGGGATAACCAACGGCTCATTTCACACAAACACACCCCACACACAAACATTTGCTGTGCAAGAAAGAAAGTACTTGGCCCACTCAAATGTCAGAGCACATTGACACGGGTCAGCTCCAACTCATCTAGCATTAAAAGGGGCGGGGCCACTGCAGCATTTGAGAGATATTAAGTGGTATCAAAAGAGAACGGAACAGACTATTTTTTCCCCCATCTCCCTGTAAATCTTAAAGGTTAGATGAGAGAGGGTCGCAGGAAGCGCGCATCTGGGAGAAAAAAAAAAAAAAAAAAGAGAAAGGAAGGGATAAAAGGGTGATCAGCTTGGCGGAATGAAAGATTAATAAAGTAAGAAACAGAAGGGTAACTGACTATAACCTCACGAAGATGGTGGTCTTGGGTGCTGTATGTGTGGAGGTGGCAGGGTGGAAGGGTGCAAATAAAAAGAAAATGTGTCAAGTGAGGAAGAGAAAAATCTGACTTAAAGTGATGGTTGGGAGTAATTTCACCCTAGGGTCCTTTGCACCATGACCTTGAGCCAAACACCCCCCCCAGAAGCTTTTTTCAGCTGGGTCTAGCATTGGGAGAGTTAGCGTAGCAGCGTTATCAGCTGAATAGCTTAGCGCAGGGGCTAATGGACCCACGTTTGTATCTGGTAAATGACCCCACTAATAATGCCCGAAATGATACCAAACATCTACAGTAGTACAAATAGGTTATGCACTCATAAAACGATGGATTGGAAAGTTTGTAAGTACACCAGAAGTTTATCAACACTTGCCTGCTGGCTTCTGCTCTCTGTTGTTGTTGTTGTTGTTGTTGTTGCTTCCGGCAGTAAGACGAGTGCTTAGGGCTGTCTACAAATTACTACACCGAAAAGAGATGCATCAAAAATATTTTTTAATTTAACTTTTTTTTTTTAACTAAGTGCTGTAGTATAACTAGCAGGTGACAAGTAATAACTGAGGTAAGTTTGGAGACATTACCTTATTTAATCATTAAATTAATAAATATTTTTGTTGTATCTCTTTTAGGTGTAGTAATTTGTAGACGGCCCTAAGCACTCGTCTAACTGCAGGTAGCAGCAGCAGCAGCTGCAGCAACAGAGAGCAGAAGAGAGCAGGCAAGTGTTTATAAACTTCTGGTGTACTTACAAACTTTCCAATCCATCGTTTTATGAGTACATAACCTATTTGTACTAGTGTAGTAGTTTGGTATCATTTCGGGCATTATTAGTGGGGTCATTTAAGAGATACAAACGTGGGTCCATTAGCCTCTGCGCTAAGCTATTCAGCTGATAACGCTGCTACGCTAACTCTCCCAATGCTAGACCCAGCTGAAAAAAGCTTATGAGGTGTATTTGGCTCGAGGTCATGGTGCAAAGGACTCTAGGGTAAAATTACTCCGAACCATCACTTTAATGTCCTTGGTTTAACTGAAAACACAGAATAAATGTGCTTTGAATAAAAAGGAACTGAACAAACATCAAGGCCCAGGATCTGGACGAAGTGTAATAACTGGAGGGGGATTTAAAGAAGCCAATAATAAGTGAGAGAAGATATAGAAGAGACAGACAGTGAAGATTCACGGCAAAATAAATGGGTGAAAATTATGTTTTGATCCACTGCTGTGCCCAACCGTAAGTTTAAGGCCATAATCTATCAACGGACAGAGCAGGAAATGATGATATAAATACCAGTAAGGGAGGGTGGACAGTGAAGGACATGAGGGGAAAAAAGTAAATGGAGTCCTGGGATGAATGAAGAGAATTTACAAGTGAGGGCAGCCTGTTAGGCTGACTAAAATGAAGATGGATCCACATAGAGAGCTATTAAATAATTCACCAACAAGAGATGAGGCATTAAGCCCACATGTGTGCAACATAAGGATGGTCTGTGAAAAATCCAAATGACAGCAACAAAGAGGAGTGGAAGTTGTTGTGAGCTGCACCTGGAGAATGAGAGCGGATTATTGTTTGATTACAATTGAAATTCAGTTTTTATACAGTTGTTCGAAAGTCCCTGCTGGTTTCCGTATGCTCTTTTTAACTGTCAGCAAAATCAGATCAAAGCAAATCACTGGCTTTTTTAACACATTCGTAATTGGCTGTTACTTGGCTCAGAGTGGTAGCATCTAAACTTCTAAAACCTGATAGTTAACTAGCATTATGCAAGTTGAATCCTCATGGACTTGGTGACACATAGCCTGTGAGACAAAGGGGAAAAATCCCTTTGGTCCAATTACCCAAACTTGACATTTTTTTTCCTGGTGAAGTGTGGAAATGTTTTGCTGGGTGCATTAATCTGTGAAATATGGTTACCTTGGGAATTCACAGGACTCAGACTACAGTATGTGCTCCTTATCATAATGAAAACAAACATTTGAAATTTCAATCTGAAAGATTTCATACACAATAACATGTTAAAGAAGTTTTAACATTTTTCAATATATCTCATGATGTATTTACTTTTTGACTATGAATTGTTTGTTGTTTAGCAGCAAACACCAACAATCTACATGTTTAATTACTGGCTGCACAAAGCTTGTGTTGTATTTCCGTATAGTATAATATAATTTTGTATAATTCCTGAGATCTGGGAACACAGGGGACATCGCGACAACGTCCAACGCAGCAAGACAAAGAAGCAGTCTGAAAAATGTAGCAAGAATTTTAACCAAATTAAGAAAAACTGGCAAAAGAAAATACAGTCATTTCAATGTCCACACATTATTTTAATGTGAATACATCATACAGCTGGTGGTGCTAATTAGTTTATGTCACATTACATTTCTCCTTGTTTTATATAAAGTTAACGTTCTCTGTGCATTGTCCCGGTTCAATTAAAGAAACATCCATACATCTGTGATAGGCCATAACTTGAATAATGCTGAGAAGCCTATATGTACTTTTATTTATTAAGTAACAATGAGTTAGAGTGGGAAAACCCAGCCCGATCTGCCGGCAATTTGATTTCTCCCTGCAGCTCAGGCTGGAAACCTGTACGTTTATCTATCCTGCGTCTGTTACAATTTTGCAGGGACCAATCACAAACTGGCTTATCCACCTGGCGCGCTATTGGCCGGTTTAACACGATGACGATAGAGAAGCGACCTTCTTGTTTACATTCAACATAGCAGCCATCGAAGCGCAGCAACCCGTCGATGCCACCATGGTTGATGCTGCTGTCGCTGCTACATCACCCGGATCGTTGGTCTGATTGGTTGAAGGACTATCCAATTGCGTAACTATGCCCGTTGATCAAGCTTGAGCTTGGTCTGGTGATAGCCAGACTAACAATGGGCCAAATAAAGTTTATGTCCGCCCACACTCACTGTTGCGCACTGGGGAGCTTAGTATCAAGGCTGTGTGATGTGTATAAAGGATAAATCGAAGGAAAGAGATCAGTCTTATGTGATTTGTGAACAAGCATGTGAACTCAAAATAAAACAGAATAATGGGAGACCTTGTCCTTACTTAATCTTCTGCTGTGAATACTAATGGGGAGAATTATACTCCACAATGTTATAACCTCTCATTCAATGGTAAAAAACGGTGTGTGCACAACTACAGCAAGTCAAAGTTCTTTACATAATTGATGTTTATAATGGACTCTGTTGGTAATAATCTAACATTTAACCCTCATGTTCAAAATACGTTTGGGCTGATCCAACTACTCCGGTTTCTGCCCCCATCAAAGATCTCAGCCGTTAACTCAGTGTTAACACATGTTCCACCAAAACAGGTTCCTTCCCAAAGCTATTTTGCAGAGGCACCGTTATTAGCACCGAACAAGCCAATTGTAATTGGTCTAAAGAATTTCCAATAAACCAGAGAACGTTTGTTTCCCCATCCTGGAGTGCTGTGTGACCTAGCCAGACTAGTACAAGGTTAATATACCCAATAAGAATATTGTCCAAAACTACAAATACAAGAGCCAGGTACTGTAGTAGTAAACCAGAATTATCAACTCCCATCTCCCTTGAGTTAATTTAGTGGAGAGAATAAAATGAAACCTGCTGTAGAGTGAAGGAAGCTGGAGGAGGAGAAGAGGAAGAGGGACGGAGTAAGGAGGACTGAGAGAAACGAAAAAAGCTGGTAGGGTAGAGATTTGGCAACGAGTGGAGGAGGTAGACGGACTGTGAAAAATGTGGCCGAGGAAGAGGACAAACGCACACTTTTATGCACACAAATACAGCATGAGCTCGCACGCAAATGCAGGTAGGGAAGAAGAACGACAGCATTAACAGAATACAAGCGATGCTTTGAGGACGAGGAGAAGAGCTAAGCTTTAAAAGGTGAAGGAGGATCAAACGCAGATCCACACAGAAGGGAGCTCGGTGGGGAGGGTTGAGTGGGTGACTGCATGTATCCCATTAGTATGTTGTCCTTGGCAACCATAAAGTCTCTTTTCTTTCCCTTTTCTACTTTTTCTCCATAGCATACTGCAAGACAAATCATATCTCTTTAATGCACATCATAACTGCCTTCTGCTCCTCCCCGCTGCCCCGGACTCTCTCTCCCTCTTTCATCTACGCCGGAGTCGTGCAGCTTTTCTTCACTGTTCTCGTCTCTCGTCTCAAGACTCTTTCCTCCTAATGACCATTTCTTCTTGTTTTTCTCTGCTCCTGCACCCTCTCCTCCCCATCCTGTTTCACTCGTTTTTTCTGACTTAAAAAGAAAAGAAAAAAAGTTCACTCTCTTCTCTTTCCCCCACTTGTACCATCCAATGTCCTGTTGTCTTTGTTTGAGTGGGTGTGTGGATGACATTCGGATGACTGCCACGCAGCAAGAACCCACTGTTACTGCCACTACCCACAGTGCACCACTCTAACCCGCCTGTTGAAATTCCTTTAGCTCAACGGCCCCATGCTTGCCAATTGGTTTATCATTTGGGACAAGACATGCCGGTTACCGAGAGCATACACAAATTCAGGCGCAACATACCCTCGTCTTTTTTTCTAAACACCCAAATTGATGACAAACTTGAATACAGACAAACACACTCGCTTACACAAACATCACGGGGGAAAATCTGCTCTGGAAAAGTCGATTAAACATGTTCTCCTCTGAGAAAGACACTTAATCTAGGCAATGGCTCCAGTGGAAATGTTCACTTGCCATTTGTGAATGAGCAAGCATGCTTAGTCAGCCCTGTCTGAATAAATATAAGCTGAAACACAACTCATATGCAATGTAAGACCATTCCTAAATTCACATCATCTGCAGCGCTACAGCAGCATCCATCCATCCAATAAACAGCCAACAAATTCTGTCATGGCCCGACGCTGTCCACAACACCGGCTGTCCTTCCAGCAGAACAGCTCTAAGAGCTTTAAGAACTAATATCAGAAAAACAATTAGTCTGTTCAATGGACACAAATAATGGGTAAATTAGAAGCAAGCAGGGTGAAATAGGTGTTTTTACAGAGAAAAAAGAAAATACTCTGGGATGACAGTGGCACATTTTTTTTTATAAAATGCTGACTTCAAGCTTTAATTTAAAAGTTGTCACATCCATACTGGCAGAAAATAGTCCACCAATTTTAGAACAATGCAGAAGGACAATTGTCTTTAACAAGTTAACCAATGAGCCTTTTAAGGACAAACAGTGAAGCAGTCTTTACTGGCCTTCACTTCAACTCAATGTATTTTGTTTGCTGAAGACCAGACTGAGGGTAAAAAGCCCCTGATACAAGCAGTACGGGGGTGTCGGGGAAGTGTCTGGGCAGCAAGTACAGTTGCTAGCATCATAAACAGCAAGAGTCAAGTTAGTTTATGAAATGCACCGACCAATCAGGTGACGACTGTTCACATGACAGTTAAATGTAGCTGTCTTTACAGTTAAATTTAGCTGAGAAAAGGTGACTGTGAGCGGGGAAAAGGGCACCGTGGGTTACGGTCATTTCAGCAGCCGTTACAGTTAATTTTAGCCAACAAAAAGGTGACTGTTCTGCAGCAACGGCACCACAATGACTAGTTAAGATTAGAAAAAAGATTTTGGTTATAAACGCCCTGTGTTTTAGGACCCTCTCTTAACTTTACTAGTTGTTGAAAATCTAAAACTCCTTCTTCAATAGGAGGTGCAGGGCCATTCAAAGAGTCTTTGTTTCTAATAGTTTTCTAAGAGTGGAAGAAAGATCTACATGAATGCATTTATCTTGAGCACTGAGCATTTATTCCGGTGGATCAATTGTCTTTAAGTCATTAATTGAGCACTGAAAACATCACTGTGTGTGATAACTGTCCTTTATCTGAGTTGTTTCGACATTGCAAATTAAAGCACATGCGTTAATGTTGCATTATGAGCCTTGTATTATCGTAACGGCCCCTGGGTTCTGCCACTGGAGCGCATCTCAGGATCATTAAGCCACTGTTGATTGTGTTTGGAAAAGAGGGAATAATTATCATATGTGGATTAAACACAGAAATGCCTACCACACCATATTCATAGAACTACTCCCTTGGTGCCATTGAAATTTCCCAAGTACACATATTCATTTATCTACTGCACCCAGGCTCATCATATATCCCCTGATAGAATTTGCACAGCACATCTAAATGAGCCAAGTCGCCTCGCATCAACCCCTTCCCCTTCCGCCGCACCACCCCCTCCATAAAAAACAAACCTCAACGCCATTAACCACCACACCATCACTGCCTATTTAGCTCTGGCTCATAATCATACTGTCGGATCAGCCACCGATGGCCAGTTTTGATAGTGATTAAGGAACAAATAGAAACCCTGTAGAAGATCGTGGGAGATTTGTGCCCCTGTATAGACAGAGAGATGGAGTAGAGAGCGAGGCTGAGGAGGCTGGCAGGGGTGAGGGGAAGGCACACGCACAGCCATCAAAACAGATGACTCAACAGTATAAAAAGAAGGATTTAATGCAGCCAACGCACCCCTAATGTTGAGAAAGATGTAAAGTGGGAGGGAAGCATGCAAGGAGAAGAATGAGGTTTTATTCTGAGCCTGTTTGGTAATGCATTTTGGAAAAGAACAAGAGAACGAGACAGAGCCTATGTGCAAGACAGGGATTAAAAAAAATACAGTACAAAAGCAAAGACAGGACAGGTCTCTCGCATATTTCTAACCATCCATTTCACTTTGAACCAGAGTCATTTTTCTCCCCTCTCCGCTTCCCTGTTCATGTTTGCCTCCTCTTTCTATTACCTCAAAAGGAATAAGGTCCCAACTCATGAAACCAAGGAGATTACCAGCATGCTCGCTGTGAATTCACCACCACTTCTCACTCCACTTGGCTTGCTCCTATTGTCACTCCATTTCATTTCTCCTTGTTTTCCATCTACAGCTTTCCCCTTCTCTTTCTTGCTCTCCTTTAAGCTCTGTTGGTGGAAAGCCAGTCTCTGTTCAAAGATTCCAAAAAATTGCCTCAGCCACGAGACGGTAAACATACTATAAAATTCACCAGTCTTCTCCCACTTCTTGTTCTTCTCTTTCATTTCCATATACTGTAGAATCTCACTCAATAAAGCAATTAACACTTCAATGCATACAATCATACATCTCTGATGTCATTAAGAAACCCTGTTTCTACCTCTAGCACCTTGAGAGCTAGAAATCATAAAATGTTGAAATCCCAACTAAATCAATCCCAAGAGAAAAACTGGATCAACAAGACCCTGCCAGAGTTCTGTGATTAAATGAGGTATGTTTGAGTGTTCGCTCACATTGATCCAAACTGACCATTGGGAAGTTATGACCCATCTTTAATTGATCCTGACAATGCACTGTTGCACATGTTTAATCAATGGCTGAAATCAATCTGACAGTGACGAACAATAGTTGGGCATGTGTGACTGTGACTTACCATTGTTTATTTTAGCTAATATGGTTGTGGTTAGTTCATGCAGCATATTAGTGGACAGCTTCAATAGTGCGGGTTATGTTGGTCTACAGTGCAGTCAGTATTAGTATTCTAGGTTTTATATTAGCTAAGTCTTACAAATATACTATATTTTTACTCTAATACAGCACATTTTTAAATAAAAATATTCAAATACTGGCATCTCTCAAATAATAGCAATTTTACTGACTTGGTTATTACTTTGTTATTACTTTTATTCTGCATATTCTAAGAAGGAACATTTGAGTTTACATCAAAAGCAGACAGCGTTCATTTAATTAAAATGGAAGCAGATTAGAAAACAGAGGTGTCCAACTAAAATACGGTAAAATATACAACACAGGGGAAATTAGAAATAAAGGCCTGTCTATACAGTAATTGTCCCTCATATGCACACACAAAGGACACTTTAACATGAGGACACACCACTGGGCCTGCTCTACTACCTGAGCTACAGCAAACCCAAGAAATACAAGCCTATTTCAAATCAAGGCCTGATTCTGTGCAGTTGAGAACTTTACTCAAGTATTCATAGAGATGGGAAACTACATGCTTTCAGAGAAATAATAGCCTACACTGTTATTAACACACCGTACTTGATTATATAAAAGAGTAGAGTAGCTAAATTGTAAATTGAAGTATTTCATAATAGACCCCTAAGTATTGTTGAATAAAATTGGTCTTAAGTTATATTTAGCCTTCAGGACTTTATTTTTGCAGATAGCTAAGTACAGTCTCTATGACTGACAGTTGAATTGAGCATAATAAAAAAAAATGGCAGACAAATGCCAATTATGGTAGACAAACAATTTTAAAAAGAACACCTGAAGGTTTTCAATAAAAAAGTCAATTCATATAGACTTTACCTGGTTTGAAAACATTTACTTTGTTTGGCATCTCTCTCACAGGCATGTTGTGCAGTGTAGCCAGAGCATCATAAAAAAAGCAGACTTCTTCACTCTGTACAATTATTCAATCAATTCCTACCTAAGCACTTGTTCACATCAGCACAGCTTTATTTTTGTTTTCCTCCCCTGAGTAGCAAACTGCCACTGCCTTTATAGGGCTCTCAATCAGTCCTGGACCGCCACACTATCTTCCAGCAGTAAGTCTACAAAACATTACTAACCTCACCAAAATCTGGACAACGCTAGACACAGTTTGTTCTCATTTACACAAATAAAGAACACTTCATGGAGGTACACAACTCGCTCCAATTACCCCTCAAATGCATTAACCAAACACATGAAAAAAAAATACACACAGGAAACCCCCATGACTTGGTTCTGTCCCAAGATGTCAGTGATGACATCATCAATACCAGAAATACACCAGTAACTCTGAGTGGCTTCTCCCCAAACATTCCTGCATGGTGGACCAAACAAAGCAACAAAGAAAAGGTGAGTATGAAGAAACAGACAATGAACTGTTCAAACTTGAAACTTAATAAATCTAAATTAGACTAAACTGTGGTTGTGTGAATTGCTTTAAATTAAACCAGTGCTTGATGCAAGAATATAATAATTTGAATGCAAAAAAAACCTGGGATAGTATATCCTGAAATATTACCCAAAGCAATGATAAAATGATAGCAAACTGAAAATGAATGCTGTATGAAAACAACTGGAGCAATGTATAAAATGAATGTGGACAAATGTACACAAGCACCAAGGGACAAGAGGTGAGTGCAGGGAAGCTCACCCACTTTGTCATAAGGCGTCCTCGTCATGCTAGCTAGCAATACCATGCTAACATAACAATAGATGTTTAACTACTGTTATATGGTCTATACTAGAGATTGCGAGATGAAGTCTCATCTCGTCCAGCAAATTGCTTCACAAAGGGGTTCATTTCTCGAGGCTTCATTTGCTCACAATACCACTGTTGGTCAAAGAGTGTAAAACAGATATAAATTTAGCACAAAAAGTAAGGACATTTGTGTTTGGTAAATTATTTCTCTGTGGTAACAATACTTTTTGTCAATAAGTCTTATACTGTTGGAAAGCCTGTTTAGTTCCCTTCCAAATGGTGCCAGATTTGTAAGGAACATGCATTTGTGGTATGAGCAGCGGCGCTGAGTATGTGGGTTGCGCCCATGAAAAATTTGCCAAATCATCTCTGCCAATGCCAAACAGCTTATTCTGCCATTTACTTGTTTGGTGGATTGGATGATTGAAGTTTGAAGAAACAAGACATATTGGCAATTTAACAATTCATTCATTTCACAAACAGGAGCCTCAGTAGTGTATGGAAGAACCATACATAGCCACAACAGCCTGGCACCTCCTCCTCATGTTGGTCACCAGCCTGGTCACACACTGTTGTGGGATGGCATCTCTCTCTCATTCTTCAACCAGCATTTGTCGCAAGTCAGCCAACGTGGTTGTGTTGGTCACTCTGGCACGAAGAGCATGCCCAAGCTGATCCCACAAGTGTTCAATAGGGTTGAGGTCAGGACTGCTGGCAGGCCATTCCATCCTCTCCACTCCCACATTCTGGAGGTAGTCTCTGATAAACCCCGCCCTGTGGGGGGCGAGCGTTGTCATCTTGGAGGATAGAGTTCGGTCCCAGACTGTGGAGATATGAGATTGCCGCTGGTTGCAGAATCTCATCTCTATAGCCTATCTCTCTGCATTGAGATTGCCTCCAATGATGACAAGCTTTGTTTTTCCAATGAGGGAGATGCCGCCCCATACCATCACACTGCCTCTATCTATTTCCACCTAATCCATTTATATCAATATAGTGTGCATTTTCTTTTGGTATTATATAATCAACATAACTGTACAATAAACGGATAAGCTTGAGAGGAATGTGACTATCAAACGTGTAAATCCATCCTTTTGGTCATGACATAATAGCAGGAGGGGCAATATTTGTGGGATATTCAGATGGCAGTAAATGTGCTTGTGTAGATCATGGATGTGTCATAAAACCATGTGGATTCGAAACACTTCATAAACCAGTCATGTGGAAAGGACAGAGAGCGAAGTTTTGGATATTTTCAATGACATAATTTCTCTAAAACGATACAAGCCTCAATACACGATTAACGGATTTCTCGACACATGCTCCGAAGCCTCGGCACAGAACGTAACATCACTAGTCAATACATTGAAAGACTTAAGGCAGTCATTTGTTTAGTATTAATGCTGAACATGTAAACAGGACTAGCAAGCATAATTGTATCATTTTGTTTAATTAATTGCAGATGTAGCTTTCTTTTTGGTTCATAGAGGTAAGAAAGTATGACAATAACTTTCTTACCTTCAAGTAGAGATGGCCCGATACCACTTTTTTGCTTCCCGATTCCGATTCCGATACCTGAACTTGCGTATCGGCCGATACAGAGTACAGATCCGATACCAGAGTGTCATATATTTCATTATGTTTTAACAGCTGTATACTACTATTCCTGTACGGGTGCGATGTGATTTCTTTTTTTTTGTTGTCAGTCTGGCTCAGGTTAAACTCTTTGTGAAACATGAACAAACACAAACAATGAATGCCCCAGAACTTTCTTTTCAGTTATAACGAAAAAGAACATAAATAAACTACTTTAATGTAGATTTTCTTTAGGGCTTTATTACGTGGTATCGGATCGGTGCATAAACTCCAGTACTTCCCGATACCGATACCAGCGTTTTAGGCAGTATCGGAATCGGAACATCTCTACCTTCAAGGAAACTGCCTACACAGGCACTGCATACACACACTAACCTAGAGGTGTGCCAAACAGGCATAATGAGTATGTACTTTGCATTTCGCTGCTGAGGACTAATCAAACATGGTGGAGAGCAGACTCTAAAATTCGCCCCAAAATTTACTTACTTTTAATTGCTCTCATATATGCAATTAATTAGTCTCTGCAAGTGGATGCTGGATCAGATTTTGCTCAGAGTTGACGTCATCAAGGTTACCTTTGGGCTTGTTCACTGTAAAGTATTTTGGGTGGAAGTTTCCATCAAAGGGGTTTGCCAATTAAATGTATATGCATGCTTGCTCAGTCACACACACACACACACACACACACACAAACCTAATATAAAGACTGAAGCCACACAACATGGATTAATGAAGAATGAACCAAATGGGGTACATTATTATAAGCGGGAAACGATAAAATAAAATGGATTTCAGCAAATGACAAATAAGTCACTTTATATCACAGCATGTTTTGTGTCTTCACTAATTGAGCTAAAATACATGGATACATGGCTTTTTTCTGTTTTATTAGTCTTGTAGTTGTTTTCTTTTTCTCGTAAATCACCATTGCATGGTTGCTAGCCAATTAGGGCTGCTGCCTGGGGTGGGAGTTGGCATGGAAACCCTTCACGACAGGCCAAGGTGTCAGTAGGGGGCAGGATATGGTGGGCGATCAGAATATAAATACTGCAGCGTACGAAGACAACAACAAAAACCTCAACCTAAACAGAGTCAAAAAGCATATGGCAGCCCTTGCAGCGCGGTGTAGGTGGGACACATGCAGGAGCTCACGACAGACTTTGGAGGTGGAAGCAGAAGGAACTTAAAGACCCCTCCCTTTCCCTTTACCAACATACTACACAAATTAGTTTTTCAAGCAAAATTGATGAGCGGTGAATTGATTTTATTATGGGATTTCAAAACATTATGTATTAGTTTAATATGAAACTTATGTCTGTAATTACATACTGTAGGTCACCAATCTGTTCTGGTCTCATCTATGTAAAAGGTTATTTGTTTCAATTAGAGGGCATTGTAACCTCTGCCAGTGACCTGCCAATACTGCAATTCTAGTTACTGATAAAAGTCAGCTAACAATTTGAACTGAGGATTTTAAGATCCCAGTTGTTCCAGAGTGCCCAGTAGGAAACAATGCACTACTGGAGTTGTTCTGGGCAGGTACCAGCTCTGATTGTGCAACTGCATTTACAGTGTATGTGAATGTGGAGCAGGTTTGATAGAAAAATGCAGTAAGATGTTAAGATATAAGATACTTGGCCTTTTTAATAATACAGTAGGCTATGTTTTTATTTAGTACTGAAACATTTAGGTCTTAAATTACAGGTGCAGTACAGCATAACAGTGAATGTAAAGATTTCCTGGATTTTACTGAAAAAGAGCATGTACTGTAGGTCACCCAACCTCCCATGAATAAATACAGATTAAATAAAGGTAAGGCCATTATATCTGTAAAAGAAAAACCTTTTACACATTATGTATACAGATTTGAATGGATTTTTAAAGTTTTGAAATATTACTCAATCTCCTTATATCTCCTATGTCTAATCCATGCAAAAAATAAAGTGTACAGTGGATAATTAGCTGTTCTTCGGCAAGTAATGTGCCAGGCTATGGTTGCTTCCGACATATTGTATTAGTTAGCTTTAAAAGTGCTGGTAGTTGATTTTGTAACCGTTTGATAGGGCTGTTTCCCCCTGTTTTCACACTTTGGAATATAGGCTTACATAACTGCTGACTCCAGCTTCTAATCTATTGTACTGTATAGATAGGAGAGTCGTATTCATTTTCTCATTGATCTCACCGGTAGAAAGCTAATAAGCATATACCATATTTTTAAGTCTAAATCATCCACAATGCTTTTGTTGAATGTATTCAGCCCCCTCTCTGCCTGCAGTGCTTATTGTGTGGGGTAGACTAATCTATGGCATTTGGGATTGAAATACAATACCAATTATTTCCAGTTTCTTATGTGTACAGTTACATCTCCATGGACCATAAATGCACACACACACACACACACACACACACACACACACACACACACACACACACACACACACACACACACACACTCACACACCTCTACCCATTGTCACCCCGGGCGTCATTTTCAAACAGTTGTTTTGATGCATTCACAATGCTTCATTTGCATAATACTCATTTAAAAGAATGATTGTTTGCTGATTGGCCAGAGCACTCTTCCGCCTGTTTAATCATTCATCTGGATGACCTGCTCTTAATGGGGTTGGCTCACCCAATGATACGCTTAGCTGCTCGTAACGGCGGCCCACACCCGTTATCCAATCAGTAAACTGGTTGTGAGTCAGTTCCGCTATCTAGAGACATATGGAAGATGTGTTCCAATCACTTGAGCTATCATCACTCAGCATGAGGGATCTGTAACAGAAAGGTAGCGCAGCAAGTGGGCATTATCAGCCACCAGCGGCAGGTTTTAGTTTACTTCTTCATTACATCTTCCTAAATTCACTAAGGGATGCACATTTTCTTTCTCTCTCTCACACACACACACACACACACACACACACACACACACACACACACACACATTTAATATGATTTAAATCAGCAGATTAGTCAATATATAAGCTGCAGTTATATTATATTGCCTTTAGTTGTTTAGTGCAGGTAAAAATAGACTTTGTACAGTCGGTTATTTCAGCTATAAGCAATATCAGTCTGAAGATTCATTCTTGCCTCACCATATATTCACATGAAACACATGTTATGAGTGTGACATTGGTTGCTGTGGCAACTTACGTGGTAACCAGGCAGTTAATAAGACATAATTCTGTTTGCCTATGTTTATTCTTTCATATACTTTTATACTACTAGGAAAATGTTTCAGTTAGTGCAACTGCGTCAATAGCCATTATACAAAAGTCATTACACCCCCGAAGGAGCTGTTTGCTGTGATTATAGAGGGGCTCCATTACTGCCGACAGTTGTTATTTGCCACACCATTTTTACCCATAATCACAACGAATGATGCCTTGTTGGGGCTTATTGTTAGCTACTGACTGATTATTTAGCCATGTGTTCCTGAGGAGTCTGAAACATAATTCCTCTGTGTCAAATGAATCGCTACTGAGATCTTTTGACAACCACATATATATAATATGTTAAAAGACAAAGTCCCAGTTTATAGCCTTGTAATATCGACTTGGGTTACAAACTCCTTCTGCAGCTGTACCCCATCATGCAGTGGATTTCATACAGTACCAGTTGGCGATGAAGAGAAGTTTAATTTAACCACTCCAGAAAGATTCAATTACCCCCTCAAGCTTTTTAATATATATACTCACCTAAAGAATTATTAGGAACACCTGTTCAATTTCTTGTTAATACAATTATTTAATCAACCAATCACAAGGCAGATGCTTCAATGCATGTAGGGGTGTGGTCCTGGTCTAGACAATCTCCTGAACTCCAAACTGAATGTCAGAATGGGAAAGAAAGGTGATCTAAGCAACTTTGAGCGTGGCATGGTTGTTGGTGCCAGACGGACTGGTCTGAGTATTTCACAATCTGCTCAGTTACTGGGATTTTCACGCACAACCGTTTCTAGGGTTTACAAAGAATGGTCTGAAAAAGGAAAAACATCCAGTATGCTGCAGTCCTGTGGGCGAAAATGCCTTGTTGATGCTAGAGGTCAGAGGAGAATGGGCCGACTGATTCAAGCTGATAGAAGATCAACTTTGACTCAAATAACCACTCGTTACAACCGAGGTATGCGGCAAAGCATTTGTGAAGCCACAACACGAACAACCTTGAGGCGGATGGGCTACACCAGCAGAAGACCCCACCGGGTACCACTCATCTCCATTAAAAATAGGAAAATGAGGCTACAATTTGCACAAGCTCACCAAAATTGGACAGTTGAAGACTGGAAAAATGTTGCCTGGTCTGAGGAATCTCGATTTCTGTTGAGACATTCAGATGGTAGAGTCAGATTTGGCATCAACAGAATAAGAACATGGATCCGTCATGCATTGTTACCACTGGGCAGGCTGCTGGTGGTGGCGTAATGGTGTGGGGGATGCTATCCTATCAATATGGGCCAACATTTGTAAAGGGGGGGGGTCAAACACGGTATTGGTATGGTATTCCTAATAATCCTTTAGGTGAGTATATTGATACATTACACTCAGATAGCAACTTTAATATCATCCTGGACACCTCCAATTTTATATGAGAGTCAGTCAACTGAATTTGGATGGGTTCTGGGGATTGACAGAAACGTTTTGTATGGGGGGGTGAAATTGGAGCCGTGCTATCATAAATGGGCTTAATCCACTCGTCCTCTTAGGACAGCCACATAATGGACAGATAGTAGTTCATGATGGATTCACTAACATGTATTTCGGAACAGAAAGCACAGCCTTCAGGTATCTTATGGAACAGGTATAGCCTGTAGCTCTGTACCTCAAAGTGCTTTCTATGTGCGAATGCCACTTTTTTACGTTTCCTTCTTAACAAGTTGATTGATTCACACAAGATTTACCACTGAACTGCAGTGCAGCCGTTGCAATAATTCTATGGTTTAACTCTGCTTGGAGTTAATTATACTGTACTTAGTTCCTGGATTAATTTGACTTGTCTTGGTCATGCAGGAGCAAAATAACTATTTTAACCTGTTTCTGTTTATTGTTTTTGATTCAAAGTTATGCTGAAAATCAATGATGTAATGCTGCGGTAGCTACAGCTGCTGAGCTTATTTTATGACTTTAGAGCCAATCACAATGCACCTACATGTTGTTTATTATAGGTAATTGTTATGGTATTGTGTGTTCTTTTTTGCTGTTGCTCTGATATTGTTCTGTTTTTCTATGTTGCATTTGTTCACGTTATGTTGTCATGAGCTGTGTTATGTTAATAGCTTTTTTTTGGACAATTTGTTTACAGTGAAGGAAAAATTACACACCTGCTGAGTTCATGTTAATACCACCAATAATTTGCTGTTCATGTGTAACAAGTGGTGCTTGCTGAGAGAGGCATCTTACATGTGACTAAATTTCATTTAGAGGTACTTTTTCATAAAGAAAATGAGCATTTATAGCAAATGGTGATACATTAACTTCCCCTTAACAAACACATACGGGAACATAAGATGTTAAAGTTTAAAATATAAAATCATCCACGCATAAAGAGCAGGTTGGGGTAATGGAGAGAGATGCAGGAGTGGCAGGAACGCTGGCATGAGTGCATCTGTAGAGCAGTAAACCTGTATATCTATGTATATGATTTGATAGTCAGCCAATCAGATGATGCGTGAGCCACTAATGATGAAGCATAAATGAAACAGCTGATAAGCTGATGCAAGTGAGACTGCCGCAATAATAATTTAAAGGGGTACTCAAAGCATCAGAGCCTGAGTTAGCCTGACTTTTAGTCTTTAATTAGACCTTCTAAGGGCCCACTTCTTTCAATCTCCACACTTCCAGTTTGTGATGCAGGCGTTCTGTTGAAATGTTTAAGACTCTAACCCATGCTGAGATAACCCTGATGACATCACTACAACATCATCAGTGCTATTTTTTCAGCCTCATCAAAGCTCCGCGTAGAGCCACATGATACAGCTGCTTTTACACGCAGAGTATAATGAGAAAATAAAATTACCCCCAAAACGTATATACATTTTTGTTTCTGGAAATGCATGTGATCAATGTATTGACTAAAAAAGTTTATTTACTGAAAATGCCATCACGTAATGCAATAACTAAAAGGAAAACTAAAGTTAAACTATTTTACCTCAGACTGTCAACAAATGGCTGTCATAATTAAATAGGTTAGATCTGTTTCAGAGGGACAAAAGGAAATGTGTACGTATTTTAGGAAAGCTGCAGGCTATGTCTGGTAAAACTGATTACTTTCCACTTTAGTTTGACTACTACTCCTGCGCGTCAGTATAAGATATTTGTTATTATCGATGGGTCATTGCAGAGCATGATAGCCCCTGTGCTGTGTAACAATGTATTGCATTACATTGCATCACACTGCTGGCCGCTCGCTCTGCAGAGCCACAGAGTCCTTGACGGCATGCTGGGTAAACACGGCTGTCACCCACCGAGTGTGGACTCTCGCCGGAGCAAATACAAGTTACTACAAGACAGGGACAGTTAATCGGTGAATTTCTTCTCTGTTGGAGACTTTTCTGCTGCACTGCATCACACTTGAAGAAAATGGAGGCAAGCAGTTAGTGTGAAGAAGGTGAGAGATCTGCCTTTGACCGTCACATAAATAGTACCATGAAAGCCCCCAAAATAACACAAAAGTATCAGTGAACCAACCGTTCTATTCTTGTATACTTCCTACCGCAGCATTTCTGTGTTCCTACACACATACACACACATTCTCCGCTTACGTATAAAAAGAATTGTCTCACACACAAACTGGCACACACACACACACACACACACACACACACACGCACACACACACGGACACACACACACACACACGCACACCTAGGGAGACAGAGGAGAGCACCAAAAGAAAAGCCATTTGTTTTATGTGTGTCTCTTTCTTTGTCAGTGGCCACACATGGGTGTGTGTACTTGTGCTTATTGAAAGTCACTGTCATCAGCTAAATGTAAATCATATATACGCATATGTGTCTATATGCATGTGTACAGTACTGGGCCCCAGGGGAAAGTGTCAGCATGTGTGTGTGTGTGTGTGTATGTGTGTAGGGGCAGAGCATATGCTGACTCCATTATGTAGGCCTGCATGCATGAGGTGGTGACAAAGTATCAAGCGGTTGGAAGTGATGGCGTGTGTGTAGGGGTTTACAGAAGTGCGCTTTGAATGAGTTTTTTAGTCCTTGTGGAGTTAAAACACCTGTCCTTAGTCCTGAAGGTGCTGCAGCAGGAGACTCTTTACACTGGATTGCCATGACAGCTCACTCTGTTGTTTCCCGGACTGTACTACTGTAATAAACCTGGGCAAGATGCACCCGAAAACTGAGCAGTTTTTGAGTATGTAGCGACTGAGGCTTGGAAAGATGAATAGAAATTTAAATTAAAAGGTTGTATTCTTGGAAAACAGTATCCAACTTTCTTAAAGGAGTACTCCACTGGATATCTAGCTTTTGAGCATTAAAAACTCACGGCAACAAACATGGCAGAGAAGTAGACGATGCTGCAGGGGCAGTTTAAGAAGTTTTTACAGTCGTTTCTGTATAATTAGATGTATTTTTTTTTTGCTTTGACTGTCGGTTTCCATTGGAATCCATTGTAACTGCTGTGAATCTAAGCTGACTACAGCTGCCATTGGGCATGTTTCTAGACTAAATGCATGCAAAACAGATCCATAGAGAGATAGAAACTTATTGCTCTACTTTGGGGTGTACTTTGGAGGGAAAAGTGTGTGTGTGTGTGTGTGTGTGTGTGTGTGTGTGTGTGTGTGTGTGTGTGTGTGTGTGTGTGTGTGTGTGTGTGTGTGTGTGTGTGAGGTAGTATAAATCACACGGGAGAGAAACAGAGTGAGGACCACAGAGAAGTGGGAGTTGAGGTTGGAATTAAAAAAGAAAGAATGCAGTGTCCCTCCTTACCTAATGGTACAACACAGAGTTTTAGGAGGATTATAGCAGCCACAAAAAACACACCAATGATGACACTGGCATTTATTGGTGCCCAAATGCGATTCATCAGCTAAGCTGTGTACGCCTTCTCACCACATGACAGTTCACTGACCTTCGGCTAAACCAGAAACACCCATCCAGCCACCGTAACAATCAGCCAACAACAGACTGTTTGTCCTCTCGGCCCTGGCATGACAAACATGCCAGGAGGCTGCAGCCAATGAGTCAACACACTGTGACCGACTAGACCAGTGGGCAATATGGCCAACACTGGCACTGTTTGTAGTGGATCTTCCAACAGTTTCAAAACAGGCTCAGGGGTCAGGCGAGGTCTGTTACAGTAGCACACAATAATGCAAATACATCTTAATTGAATCAAATGAATTATATCTTTGTTGCAAAAATGCATCAGTAAAGAATGTGTTCATCTAGTGATGGCTTTTAAAAAAAATGTAATTCTAATTATGCTTAGCGTTAGTTCATGCAGGACACGGAAGTCATCAATCGCAGCCATTCTCACATCAAGGCGGTCCTGTTAAATGTATTCTCGCTGTGCCAGACCCTTCACCAAAGCGCACTGAAGGCACGCGGCACCGGAGCAATCCTGGAAGTGGAACGTCAAGGATATAGACTATTTTAAAGGGCAACTATTGTATAGCATTTTCAGGATTTGCATTTTGTGTTTGTACTAGAACATTTTTGCATGCTTTAATGTAAAAAAAAAAAAACACTTTAATTTTCTCATACTGCCCATTGGTGCTGCACCTGTATTCACCCTCTGTATGAGATGCTCTGTAAGAGCGCCTGTCTCTTTAATCCCTCCTCCAGAAAAAACCCAGTCTGCTCTGATTGGCCAGCGCACTTCCTGGAATATCCAGAGCCTCCGCTCTGTGTTTCACTAGTTGAAGCTGGAGCTACTGCAACAGAGTAAATAGCAGGACTTTGTACCGCAGATCAAGCTTCAGAACCAAACTCTAACCAATCTGACATGTTTCAGCAGTAATGCGACCCAGAATCGGGGAGAATTTAACATCATTGGCCACATTTTTTACTGCCGTTAGCCATGTAGCTACTTTAGTTAGCAGTTGACACTAATAGAATATAGAAACAATTTATACAGTCAAAAATCACAAATAAAGGCTTTTAGACCAAATACTACTAACAGAAAATGTTTCAAGAGTGATGTGACCCGGAACTGGGGAGAATTTAATGACACTGGCAGCCAAGGTGACATTGTTCACTGCATTCAGCATGTAGTTACATGGGACAAAGTTAACACCGCAGTGGCTTAAAAAACAAAAAACACTCCAGTCCTGCCTACTTGGAGCAGATGACCAATCATAGTAGGCCAGCTTAGAGTTGCGTAAGACTTAGCTGAGAGTAGAAAGAACTGTTGAAACCGGAGTGTTCAGAATAGTTGGAAATCTGAAAGTTTTAGCTCACAGGTACCCCTTTTCCACCAAGGCAGAGCTGGTGCTGGTTCGGAGCCAGAGCCTAGTTTCAAATCGGTTCTTTGTTTTTCAACCACCAAAGCACCAGCTCCGAACCAGTACAAGTGGTTCTTAAATAGCACCATGGGCCAGAAGTAAGAACCGCTTACGTCAGCGGCTGGGGACGTTACCGTGACCAACAAGACGAACAGAAACTTGTGACCGCCATTTTTTACAACAACAACAACAGTGGTCAGAGGAGGAAACAAGCTGCTTTCTTGCACTATAAAGGCGAGCCGCGCAAACACGTTGGATCCGCCGAGTTTGGATGCCGATGTAGGTCCGCAAAGCCATGAACATCAATAGCAAAGCAACGTCCGCCATTGTTGATGGTGTGTTTGTGTAACGTTGCTGGGAAAGATGAGACGTATACAGTGATGTAAGACCTGGCTCTGTGCTGGCTCTTTAGCCTGTGGAAAAGCAAACCGGTTCTTCGGAGGCTCGTCAGTCGAACCAACTCCAAACCGGCTCTAGCTCTGAACCAGCCCCTGGTTCTTGTTGGTGGAAAAAGGGTAAAGGATTTGACTAAAATACGTTTACCTCATTATTTGAAAATCCAACATTATAACATTGTAGATATGACCGAAAAAAACAACAGAAAAGCATAACATGTGACCTTTAAATGTGACTCCCTCCTCACTGGTCCCTGCTACACATGATGCTGCTTCACTCACTGCTGCTGCTGGCAACACTTTGCCTCCATTACCCCAGCCTCCACCTTCCTAGTTCAGAGTCCTAACATGACTCAAAGTTTAAAATGGTTTTCAGTGTCTTTCTTTTGGCTCACTCTTTTATACCCAATGGGGTTTCGGCATAGCGATCGCTGTTTCAGCTTAGCATGCTGCTTGGCTGGTCCAGGGAGCATTATCAAGAGCGGAGCCATCAGCACCAGGCATAACTGTATATATTTGTTGCAATAAAGGGTTAAATCTATGACGAGTGTTCCTGACTGAAATATGCTTTATTAGCAAAGCTTTAATGTGATTACAGCAGAGCTGTGGTCAAGTCCACCTCTATCTGGTCCAAGACAAGTTCAAGACCAGGACTACTTGAAACTGAGTTAAGACCGAGTCCAAAGAGGTCAAGACAGAGTCCAAACAAGAGACAGTCAAGACCGAGACAGAAAAAAAAAGAATCCTCTTCAAGAACACTTACTTGACTGTTCATAATTTATGTGATGCAAGAAACAGTATGTCTTCTATTTTAAGATGATCATTTTGCTCTATTATTATTTGTAATGATAAAAAAGCAAGTGTAACACTGTAGGATCAAATTTGGCCATACTATTTTACTTTAAGTATAACAAAGTCACATAAGGCTGAAGTGCCACGTCAAATTTTAAATGTTGAGTATTTTTATTCTGGTGTAAGGAGAACGTTATAACAAGCAACACAGGTGTTACTAAAAAAACTGACATGTTCCCATTTTTTTACGTATTATTTGTCTTGAAGAATATATAGTACAAAGTGCTCGCTGACTAAATAAAAAACGATTGATGCCTGATGATTGATGTATATGATGCAGCCAGGTGTATACCAGGCGACCAATGCCAATGCACGGTCTAGATGGATTTTGAATTAAACAAACAACTGATTCTGAACAGTGCGCTTCAACAATTCGTTTGTTTTGAGGGAGGAAGTAACTTTAGAAAAAAAGCATACAGTGCTAGACTCGGTCGAGACCAACTAGAACATTTGACGAGTCCAATGGCCGAGTCCGAGACAAGTCCGAGTCCAAATACCAACGAGTCCAAGACAAGTCCCAGACAATATAAAAATGTTGACTCAAGTACTACAGCTCGGATTTACAGTATATCTGTAATGGTGTATTGTAAATTACTTTTTAGACGCGACTAACTTATCAGACAATGTCATTTTTAAACCTTGTGTATTAATTAATTATATTTTTTTTCTAAATATTCACACAGCTGGTTTATAGATTGTTATCGCTATATGTCCACACAAATGATCCTCAGTTGCTAACTCCCTTAAATGATAATGAATTATGAATGTGAATTTATCTGTTTTTTTCTTTTCATTGTGTTTTATTTACTTACGTATTAACATGTGGGATATTGTGAGGTTCATTATTTCTGTAAAATATTTTCTACATTAGCTTATTGACTGTTGTAGATATTATTCCATATAACTGCATTAACTATTACTCAAAAAAATAATTGAATTTACTTCCTGATACGATGTGCTTGTCTCCTTAAACTTGAATTCCTCTATTGGTAAAACTAATCGTGGTGACTGGAAGAAAAGAACCACTGAATAAAAAAAAAAATTGTAAATCGCCCTCATTAAAGTAAATAGAACGGTGATTTCAGTTGGTATTTAAATCCCATTGTCTGCTATCAGTGCTAGAGGTCCACACTCAACATTGCTCATATGAAATCAATAAATGTTTCTAAATGAAACAAGGTGTAACTTAAATTGGATTGATCTGAAGGAAGTTGGCAAGAACGGAAGTGAACTGCCCTGAAATGAACTGCGATGGCCAATGTTACTGTCACCGTTTACAGTGTGTCCACTGCAGAGAAGGGTAATATACTGCTGCCACTGTGAGGTCCTGTACTGCTGTCATCTCATAAATCACGTGTGTGTGTGCGTGCGTGCGTGCGTGCGTGCGTGCGTGCGTGCGTGCGTGCGTGCGTGCTTGCGTGCGTGTGTCCGTGTGTGTGGACCAAGAGTTACTTGGTTAATGGATGATTTAGATGAAGATGGATTTAGGAGGACTGCACAGATTGTAATGTGTATTAAACAAGGGTCCTTACAATTACGTATAAACACATCTGTAGGTATGTGAAGACACCTTTGTTAATGGAAACACATAAAGTACCATTACCTTATAACTGTGAGGAGTTACTTTTAATCCATGAACAAATAAGTGTTATCCTGTAAATGTCCATGTGATAAACTTTACACTAGCAAAATAACTCTCCCTAAAACATGAATCATTGAACACAAAAGTACTGTGAATACTCCATTTCCCCTATAACTTCAAACACAACTCACCTTGTAGTATATCTTCAGTATGTAGAGAATCATTATCCCATTTTTCTTTCATAAATGTCATATATTATATATATTTTATGACAGCATAAACTATAAACCCGCTGTTTTACTTTTATCCACTGTATTGCAGCTTATTTTGTCAAGTGGCATTTCACCGTGAGTTTTGTATTTTTCTTTTTATAGACTGCCATTCACCTATTCGCTGGTTCTACACTGCAGCCCATCAATATTTTTTTTCCCAGAAGACTTTGCTGTCATCACATGTTCCAGTGACCCAGGTGTTTAGTATCAGGACATTTGGTTGTCAATGACTACTGTTCACTGGCTTCCTGTTGATGCGTGTATGGTCCTTAATGAAAAACTCAATAACTGAGATTGCACACATTGTAGAGTACAGATGTCAGGATTTCTCATGCCAGCAAGATGCATTTTTCAAATAGTTTATGAGATATAATTAAACTTTAAAATTTATGAAGTTGAGCAAAATTGTTTAAGCTCTGAGTGGTTTGATTCATGAAAACACCTGCTATCCTAATACTCAATAAACCAAGCAGCAGCCACTGACCCCGACTTTACTGCTGACTGTAAGGAAAGAAAAAGCATCACACAGGAGATGGATGTGTCTCAGAGATGGATGAACTTGTGGCAGTATCTTTATACACCTTGGTTACACAAGGTTGTAAACATTATTGCCCAATAGGAAGAGTGAGGTCAGTGCATCTGACAAGAGTTTAACAGAACACCAATAACTCTGTGGAGGCCACCATCAAGTCGATATTTGTTTTGGTCTGTTCCATTTTCTACAACTGCTTACTCTTCTATTGAATAAACTCATGACCTGAAGACCCGCTGGAGTTATAAATAAACTAGTATGAAAAGATTTTGTGTTCGTTATATAATTGTTATTAAAATTAAAAAGAAAATGCATTTACTCATGTTAAGGTACCCTACTCAAAGGGGCTGTACTCAACATTCAGAACAAGCAGCAAACAAATATTTGCTATGTAAAGATATAGTGGAGTAATGTATTTCAAAAAAATCAATCAAAAATCCCAAAATATATTTTCTTACTGATCTTCAGTGGTATCTAGCAAAACATACAGTTTGTTGGTTTTGAAACACTCAATACAATGGTGAATGGAATTTAATTTGTGGTGCTCACAACATCTACTTCCAAAAACATTGTCCCCGACACGCTGGATAACACACAGAACATACTGGGAACATTTATAATAGGTAGGCCTACTATTTATTCAGTAGAAGCTGGCGTTTTTTGTAATTTGGGACAATTTACCTTTTCACCTGTTCAAATCCACCTCAATTTGTTTGATTTTAGCCTATTTGCTGTAACCAAATGGAAAAGTTTATACGAGAAGAACTGCAAGGCCAAAAAGCATGTATGTATGTGTGAAACTCAACATCTTGTAGTTTCTGGAAATGTGCTGTTTCAGTATGTATGTAAAACACAACCCACACTACATCAGTTCAAAGATAGATCAAAAATGTTTGTTTGGTCCTTGCCTAAAATAAGTAATATTTGAATAACAATAACTAGGACATGCTTTATCCCACATATTGAAAAACACCACACATACCTTCTACATCTCGTCAATAATATAATAATAACACACAGTTCCAGACCTCTAGGCATAACCTTATGGGAGCTGCGGAATTTTTAGTTTGTGGTGTCACTGGTGTCTTCAAACCTCTCCAAATGGCCAAACTATGCCAATATCTATAGCACACTAGAACTAGATAGGGCACTCGGATAGCATAGACCTCCACCAAGGCATGCCCTATCTTTAACTTTTGTGTAAAAAAGCTATTTTCTCAAATAAACAGATTGACACTTATACCCATACAAATCATCCCAATGTCCCCACAGTCCTATTGTGTTTGATATAACATTGCATAGCCTAATGTCACAAGACAAAGGTTTCAACTCCAACCGAGGGGACTTTTAATGCTTAGCAACTAGTTTTCTTCTTCGAGCAAAGTCAAGAAATATCTCAGAGAATCATCAGAGCCGTAAAACTATCTTCCTCAGTGTCACAGCTTCCTTACATATAAGCATTGGGGCCCCACAGCAGCTCAAAGTGAGGTATCTGCTGCATGAAGCAAATCAGAGAAAAACAAAGACTAACATTTTTTTTTAAAAGGCTTTCATGGCAGGGCCAAAAAACCGAGTCTACTGCCAGACTGATGACACGTCCGATACTGGCAGCCAGATAAAAAATTGATAATGCCGGAAAGAAATGGAAAATGTGAGAACAGAGGGTTGAAAAAACAAAGCAATAATCGAGGAGTGGTGTGATAGAGAGGGGAGGAGGGTAGTGGGGAGTGAGGGACATGAAAAACTGAAGGGATAAACAAGGGGGTGAATATTGAAGAGATGATGATTGGTGAGGACGGTGTAGCATTAGGCGTAAAAAGGCTGGCTGGATTATTGAGTTTTGTTTTGCAGCTGTATAAGAAAAGAAAAAAAAAGCATCCAACTGCACACAAAACACTACTGGAATGCTATCGGACCTGCCAAAATCTGGAGGTGGTCTTGGCATTGTCATAGTTACCCAGCCAGGTGTAAGGTTTGGCTACATTCTTAAGAGAAAATATGTCACCTAACTTTATCTCTTCCTCTTCCTGCTGTGTCAAGCCAAATTGGCAAATCTTTAAAAACTAAGTCATGACAGAGCCAGCATGCGCAACCAGGGCCCGAAATGAGATGTTCGTAATTACAACGGTGCTTTTCGTGCTATGACATGTCTAAATATTTTGTTTAAGGCCGCACCAGTGCTTTTATAAGATAATGCGACCGTAAATGGTAACATAAAAGAAAAAGTGTGTACAGTGCAAACACAGTAGAGCAAACTTTAAAAGGGCAAGTTTAATTTTGTGCCTTCATGCAAACAGGAAGTCCTGCATGTGTGCCAAGGTGGTGTTAGTGCTTTTCAATGCTCCAATCAGACTTTCTCCAGGGCTCATATGTCCCTTAATCTGTTCAAAAGATATCTCCAAATCCAACTTTCTCTGCATCTCTTCCCACCTCCTCATAGTCTTCCTCTTCTTTGAACTTGTTGACGTCTTCCTGCACCTCGTTGATGCATATTTTGTTTACCGTGCTAATCTAGCGTCCCATCGTCAGTAAGCCAGAGTTGTGCTGATTATAATGGTGTCGTAATTAGCTGATTAGCAATAGAGAGAGCTTGTTAAGGATGCTAGCCAGACGAGAGGACACTTGATTAGATAATTATAATCGTGTGTGTGTTTGAATACTGATACGAGTTATAATGCCACTACGAGAATCTATTAACACTCTTAAGATGAAGCCATTATAGCGGTACAATTGCTGTTATGCCACTTTTTATTTATTTATTTATTTTTTTATATTATGTTTAGTGTTTTTTTTATGTTCTCGATTTCATCTGTCTAATTTATTTAACATATTTGTCTTCATTCTTTTTTTCCCCTTTTATATTTTAGGGTAAAAGGTTGTTTTTTTTCCAAGCTTGTTGAGTTTCTATTTTCTCACCCACACAGTTCCTTTGGTTTCTTGTGTCTCATTTTCAGTTTCAGTTTTGTTTGCACAAGAAAACAAAACTTAATCCCTAAAACATATCCATCCAAACACATTACGTATGTGGCCTAGAACTACATCAAATAAGGATGCATGCTTGTGTGCGATTTCCCAGCAGAATTGTCTCCAGATTAGTTTCTTCTCTCTGTTAAGACTGCATCAACAAAACCTGAACCTACTGTATGGCTTACAGCAAGAACTGAAATCCGCTCTAGGCTTATTATTGTAAAGATATGTAAGTAATCATTTTTGTGAAACTGGTGTCCATAGAATTACAAGGTGTTTAATTAACTTTATATTTTAGCTATTAACTGCTAGAGTGTAGTTGATTCTGCTTCAAATATTTCTTTTGAATTTACTGTATTTACAGTTAATTGTCTTTGAGTCTAACAAGTGTTGGCATTGGTGAAAGAATGTTGAAGGAGAAAGTAATTTACAAAGTAGATGCTGTCTGCTCTTGACCTTTCCTACTCAGGGTAGTGTTAATCTTTATTACAGTTATTCAGTTTCTTTCTCTTATTTTTCTTATCCTTGTGCCTACTTCCATTCCAGCAGCTGCGATGTAGAATGAAAAGGTTTAGATTTCCTTTTTGTAAGAATGATTAAGTGACTTTTAAGAGAATATTCACCAAACATTTGTTATTTATATTTACAGTAAAGAGCTTTCACACCCAGACAGGCGTTTTCAAATACCATGATTAGACCTCCATTCATGTGGAAATTGTCTTGAGCTGGAAATGACATGTCACCAAACTCTATTTACCAATAAGAATACGAGTAGAGGGAACTACAATAATCTAGATGGGAGAAAATGAAAGTGCAAAATGAATAGTAGATTTGTAGAACACTGATGTTTGCGATATTTCTTTGCTAAATAAAACAGAACTGAGAGCTTGGTAACATTATGGTCAAGAGTCATATTCTGGTCAAAGTAGACACCAGATCAAAATAATTGGTGTTTTGCCATGGTTTAAGTGGAGAAAATTAAGAGACATCCAGTCTTTGGTGTGAGCTAAGCAATCAAGGAGGCGAGGACAGTTGATTGAGGTTATTGGGTTTGGCAGAGAAATATATTTGTGTCATCGGCATAACAGTGATATGAAACGTCTTGAAAGTGACTGAGCAAATGACCCAGAGGAAGCACTGACAATGAGAAGAGTACTAGTCCAGGGACCAGCACCTGAGGGACTCTGCACAGCAGGGGAGCTGAGGAGGAAGGACACATGATTGTATCCCAAAGACGCACAATCTAAAAACTGTACAACATGAACCCTTGAAGAAGTGAAGAGGCTTCTCTCCCATTAGGCTGTACATTATTTTTGAAAGTCTCAAGCCTACCAGTTGGAATGTAAGTAATATCGTTCCTGTTGCTTTGGTCTCGGCTGAAAACCATTATTCATCTGCTGCAAGTCACAGCCATCAAGTTTTTTTCATCAGGAAACAAAAGGAGCAATTTCCATGAACCATAGCCTCCCACTCTGCATTCATAATGATGGATTATGGTATCAGATTGATGAGGATGGCTGTCTGAAGGGAATTTAGAGGCATTTCAAACTAAATGGGATCCTGTGAGCAGCTGACGGTGTTTTGATTTTGGAACATACTGTTCGCCCAGATGCATTCTGGCGCCACTTTCTGTGTCCATTTAGGAGAGACGCCATGATAACCTCAACTGCAAATTTTGACTATTTGATGCCTATAATTGTAATATAGTGTAGCCTATAGTTAACAAATATATATCACTGGGTTGCATAAAGCTTCATTCAGTCATACTCCAGCACTGACAAGGCACTGTTAAGATAGCTCTGTCTCTTTATCTTTGATTGCCATCTCTCTGATTGTTATTAGGGCCCGAGCACCGACAGCGGCGAAGGCCCTATTGAAACTGAAGGAATTATTATTATTTTTCTTTCTTTCTTTCTTTCTTTCTTTCTTTCTTTCTTTCTTTCTTTCTTTCTATTATTTTCCCGTCAAATGAATTGGCTTTTTGAGGGGCTTAACATATTCAAAAACTCACCAAATTTGGCGGCCGCATCAAGTCTGGTGAAAATTTACGTATTTTAAGGGTTTCGGGAATAGGCGCACAAAAATGGCTCGCTAGCGCCCCCTAGAAAGTTAAGAAAATTGAGCCCCTGCAGTGCGTTTAACGTAGACTCACGAAACTTGGTACACATATGTAACATGTCAATATGTACAAAAACCTTCATTAGAGCCATACCCTAAACCCAACAGGAAGTCCGCCATTTTTAATTAAATGTTCGAAATTAGTGCAATTTTGGAAACTTTTCAGGATTCATAAGAGTCCAACCCTGAGGACAAATAAAGGCCAATATTTACTTAAAGTCATAGCGCCCCCTAGTGACAACAGGAAGTAGGCCTAAAAGTCAAGGTGCTATACTTTAACAAACTCCTCCTAGAGATTTCATCCGATGGACTTCAAACTTGGTCTGTACCATCCCAACACCTTAACGATGAAAAGTTATTAAAAGAAAAACTTTTCGTCAGACGGTGTGGGCGTGGCGTGGCGGCCATTTTGAGTGTTTAGCGATGAACAAAGAAGTTGTTGTAACTTGAGTGTACGTTGTCGTATCTGCCCGAAATTTCTCAAAATTGACAAGGGTCCAGGCCTGAGGAAACGTACAGGCCAAAATTGTCTTTTGGTCATAGTGCCCCCTGCTGGCAACAGGAAATCTGCCTTATATGACAAACATCATCCGATTTGCATGAAACTCAGAATGTGTGGTCTACGTGTGATACTGAGCCGCCCCCTATAATATGGCCATGCCCACTTACTTAGGTCACGCCCCCTATCATTACATTTGAAACATTTAAGGTAGAGTCTTGGGTGAGGTGTCATTGAACTCAGCAGAGACTTCCTTCTTTATCGGTGATGGTTTGGCCCGCCCCCTATGCATAAGCCACGCCCCCTTTCATAACATTTGAACCGTTTAAGGTATACCCTTGTGTGAGGTGTCATTGAACTCAGCACAGACTTCCTTCTTCATTGGTGATGGTTTGACCCGCCCCCTATGGTTAAGCCAAGCCCATAACTTTTGACCCGTTTAAGGTAGAGTCTTATGTGAGGTATCATTGAACCGTTATCATTGTCCATCGCTGCTCGCAGCTTTAATTTAATTTAGATTTTCAAACATATTTTTGTATTAAAGCTGCGAGCAGCGATGGACGGGCCCTCACGCCTCTGTGCGCGTCGGGGTTACCGGCGAACGCCGCTCCTTGCGACCGTGCATTCGCGCAGCACTCAGATGCCGCAAATCATCAACGATGAAAGGGGAACTCCCTGCCGAGTTCAACGATAGCTCACACAAGACTCTACATCATACGGTTCATTAGCTGTGAAAAGGGGCGTGGCAAAAGCGCAGGGGGCGGGTCAAACCATCACCAATTAAAAAGGAAGTCTGGGCTGAGTTCAATGATACCTCACATAAGACTCTACCTTAAACGGGTCAAAAGTTATGAAAGGGGGCGTGGCTTAACCATAGGGGGCGGGCCAAACCATGACCAATGAAAAAAGAAGTCTCTGCTGAGTTCGTTGACACCTCACACAAGACTCTACCTTAAACGGGTCACCAGTTATGAATGGGGGCGTGGCTTAAGTATAAGGGGGCAGGCCAAACCATCACCAATGAATAAGGAAGTCTCTGCTGAGTTCAATGATACCTCACACAAGGGTCTACATCAAACGGGTCATTAGTTATAAAAGGGGGCGTGGCTAAAGCATAGAGGGCGGGCCAAACCCTGACCAATGAATAAGGAAGTCTCTGCTGAGTTCAATGATACCTCACACAAGGGTATACCTTAAAGGGTTCAAATGTTATGAAAGGGGGCGTGGCCTGAGTAAGTGGGCGTGGTTACATTATAGGGGGCTGCTCAGTATCACATGTAGACCACACATTATAAGTTTCATGTAAATCGGATGATGTTTGTCATGTTAGGCGCATTTCCTGTTGCCAGCGGGGGGCGCTATTACCAAAAGTCAATTTTGGCCTGTAGGTGTCCTTAGGCCTGGACCCTTGTTAATCGTGAGAAATTTCGGGCAGATACGACAACGTACAAGTTACAACAACTTCTTTGTTCATCGCTAAACACTCAAAATGGCCGCAACGCCACACCCACACCGTCTGACGAAAAGTTTTTCTTTTAATAACTTTTCATTGTTAAGGTGTTGGGATGGTACAGACCAAGTTTGAAGTCCATCGGATTAAATCTCTAGGAGGAGTTTGTTAAAGTACGACATGTGGAAATGGCCAAAATCGCACTAATTTCGAACATTTAATTCAAAATGGCGTACTTCCTGTTGGGTTTAGCGTATGGCTCTAATGAAGTTTGTTGTAGATCTTGACATGTTACATATGTCTACCAAGTTTTGTGAGTCTACGTTAAACGCACTGCAAGGGCTCAATTTTCTTAACTTTCTAGGGGGCGCTAGCGAGCCATTTTTGTGCGCCTATTCCCAAAACCCTTAAAATACGTACATTTTCACCAGACTTGATGCGACCGCCAAATTTGAAAATCTAATTAAAATGTATAAGTCCTTGGGATAAAAAACAATTTTTTCCACACTCAAATAATGCTGTAATTGATATGTTTCTTTATACTGCATTTAGTGTATCATGTGCTGTGTTTATTATGCATATACACATTAAGAATCATTTACCCGCAGAGATTCATCTTTACTAGTCCAACCCACACACACATGCGCACACACACTACCACATTACCCTGAGAGATGAAAAGCCAATATCACCCAGAGGGGATTCTTTGAACCCTGTGAAACCCCCCAAGAGCTGACGCTGAATCACTTCCACATCATGTTGTCCTGACCTCACCAATTAGCGAGAACATTTTAAAAAAGATAGGGGAACTCAATCTTTCTGATTGGGACAATTAATTTCAGGGAGCACCCACTGGACCAGAGAAATGACCCTGAGATACACCCGCCATACACATTATGGCTGTGCAGTAGGCCTATACACATACATGTTTACTCATACAGTATGGCTATATGTATAAAAAAACTTCCACCATTGTGCATGTGTAAACGTCATCAGAGAATCTGGAACTTTACGTTACGCTGTTTTTAAGCCTCATGCAGCATGTATGCACACACACACACACACACACACACACACACACACACACACACACACAGACACACACACACACACATACACACACACAGATATATAGAACTCCCCCTGCTGCAGGGGTTTGAATCTGAACACAGGCAAAAGAAAGAAAACAACACATCTATGTGAATCAGGATCTCAGTGCGTTGTTTCACTATTCAGCGTGGGTCTACCTACCTTGCCACCTGACATTACCATGCATCTTGCGTGTCTACATGATAGATCTTAGGCTTAACCCAGAATTAAAATGCAGCCCTGCCTCACCCCTCGAAATCCAACGTCTCTTTTCCTCCCCAAAACACACATTGCCATGCATGCGGCTACTTCTCCCCTTGGCAGTAAAAAGTAGTGAGAAAGCAGCTTGGCTGATGGGTGGCTCCCTTCTGTGGATATGAGTTACTCTGATTGCATTTTATGCATTTTTATATAGACCTTAGTGGTCCCCTAATACTGTATCTGAAGTCTCTTTTATATAGGCCTTAGTGGTCCCCTAATACTGTATCTGAAGTCTCTTTTATATAGACCTTAGTGGTCCCCTAATACTGTATCTGAAGTCTCTTTTATATAGACCTTAGTGGTCCCCTAATACTGTATCTGAAGTCTCTTTTATATAGACCTTAGTGGTCCCCTAATACTGTATCTGAAGTCTCTTTTATATAGGCCTTAGTGGTCCCCTAATACTGTATCTGAAGTCTCTTTCCCGAAATTCAGCCTTGGTGCAGAACTACAGCCACTAGAGCCAGTCCCACAATGAGCTTTTCTTAGTATGTGACATTTCTGTGTCATGCAGCTATTGAGGAGGAGAGAGTGGGGGCAAGGTGGAGGGTGAGGGTGTGGCTTTGACCAACTGCCACTTTTCTCTCACGGGTGGGCCAAATTCTCTGGGCAGGCAAAGCAGAGAAAGGGGAGGTAACTTTGCTCCTTATGACCTCATAAGGAGAAGATTCCAAATCGGCCCATCTGAGCTTTCATTTTCTCAAAGGCAGAGCAGGATACCCAGGGCTCGGTTTACACCCATCACCATTTCTAGCCACTGGGGGACCATAGGCAGGCTGGGGGAACTCATAATAATGTTAAAAAACCTCATAAAATGAAATTGTCATGCCATGGGACCTTTAAAATCTAGATAGGCACTATTTAGACAGCATGAGTGAAAAATATAACAATCATTAAGACTTTCTAATAAAATAGATGCTTAGGTTATTTTTAATAGTTATTTTCTTAAATACAATGAATGCCTTTTATACATGATTCCTATTTCCCCTGTCTCCTAAAAATCACGTTCCCATACAACGAACCTGCATTCTCCATTATGTTTGGAGGGCTCGTTTAAGGCTATGTTTAGACGGAAACGATCTGAAGAGAAAACGCGAAAGTGGCGTTGCATTCTCACTTTTTATTCCGCGTTTAGACAAGCGTTTTGAGGGGGGAAATCTGCATGCATATGGTGACGCAAAAGTGTGTGAAATGCGATGTAGTATGCACACCAGGCGGCTAGGTGGTAGTGTGAAGCACTGCCATACAACACCACCAAGTCTGCGCGCCTGCGTAGAACCTTCTCTCCCTAGTAGCACCAAACCAAACCATGGCGAAGCGAATAACAAAAGCTGACAATTTTGTCTGGACAGATGAGGAGGTGGAGTTATTGCTCCAAACAATGTACACACACGGCACACACACAGACACACGCGGCATACACACGCGGCACACACACATGGTGCACACACACACACACACACACACACACACAGCACACACACACTCGCACAGTGCGTTTTTACCCTTTAGACGGGAACGCAACGGTGGAGTGTTTTTAAGATTTCCACTCTGGTGGTTTCACTTTTTTAATTCTTTTTTTTTAAGCCCCAAAAACGCAGTCGCTGTCTAAACAAAATGCACATCTGATAAAATATTTTATCGTTTCCACTTTCTTCAGATTGTTTCTGTCTAAACATAGCCTAAGTCTTAACATGCAAACGATTGGGAAAAAAAACTTTCTAAACGTCCGAAAATGTTCTTACTTTCCAGTTAGAAAACTCAGTCCCCACAAAGATAGAAGTATAGGAAACACTCACACACATTCACACAACCAAGTCCATACTCACACATCCATACTACACAAACACCAAAATACACAGCTGCAACCGGCAACACACACAAAGAGGCGCACACACAAACACACAACTGCATACAGTACAAACCAAAGACAATTACAGAACCAAAGACAGTCGGAGTTCCAAACGCACAAATAAAAAAGACACGCATCAAATCTGCTGTGTGAAGTTTGAGTGAGAACAAACCCCCTTTTTAAAAAGGGTGCTGGTTCTTGTGTTTTTAATGCAACTTATGAAAAACAGCAGCAGCCAGCAGACAGACTTAAATATTTATTTGTGGGGTTTGGAGCCAGATGAGCTCTGACTGCATAAACAGATTAGCTGCCACTCTCTGCAAACATGATAATGTCCATATACTGTACATAAACACACACACACACTCCCTCTGCCCCCTTCCATCTCTCTCTCTCTCTCTCTTATATAAGCCTATGTTGCTCTGCCAGACGGCTCCATTGGGCGACAGACACAGCATAAGGCAAACCCAGGCTGTTCTTTCCAAATATTTGACCGTGCCATTACTCATTTTCTCTGTTTTGTGTGTGTGTGTGTGTCGCTATTTGCCTTCCTCGCCTATCATCCTCTGATGTCATTCAGCTCCGTTCATCAAAACCACCATTCCCTTCTCCCGCTCTCCCTCATCTTCTTGCAATCTGCAGTACGCCTCTCTGTCTTTAGCCATTCCCCCATCTATCCATCTCTTCCTTTCACTCTCACCATCTTTATTCCTCCCTTTCTTGCAGTCCATCTATCCATCCATCCATCCCCCTTCTCCTGTCTCATTCCTTTCCACTACTCCTTTCCTCTTCATCCCCATATCTCTCTTTCCCTCCCCCTTTTATCTCAGCCACAGCTGTGTCTACTAGCTTCGTGATTTGACACAGTAATCGCCACACTGCTGCTTTTCTAGTCCCAGAGGGCAATGGCGCCACACGACCGCGGCAGAAACTGAGGCCAGGCAGGCGTTGGGGTTGCAGGGCTTGTTTTCCAGAGGTTCGCCATGTTTTTCTTTTTTTTTTACAATTAAGTCGAAGAGGTTGGACAAATGCCATGCCATGCCAATATGTTACCTACAGAATGTTTCTTTGTGTGTAGATGTATTATCAAAAACATCCCTCTGGGCTCATGAAAGAGACATTGTCACTCTTCTTATTTTAATTTTTTGGATTTTAATCATAATCATTGTGTGTGTAGCACACTTACTGTGATTTTGCAATTTCTGGTAATGATCTGAGAGCTGGAAATTATTTGAGAAGATGACAAGTTTAAATTAAGTCTTTGGGTAACACTTTACTTGAAGGTATCAACATAATCGTGACATGACACTGTCATGAATGTGTCATAAACATTATAAACAAGTCATAAATGTTTTTGACTGTCATTCGGTTTTCGTCATGACAAGTTTTCATTGTTTGGGTTGTCTTGATTATGACAAGTTGACATTAATCAAAGTGACATTACCAGAACTTGTCTTGGTCATGACAAGTTGACATAAATTTAGTTTGGGATGTCTTTGTAATACCAAGTTGACATTAACCAGGATTACATTACCAGAGGATGTCTTTGTCATGACAACTTGACATAATGTCATCCTGTTTACTGTCAAGTTGTCTTAATAAGGACACTCCAAAGAAATGTAATGTCAAGTTGTCATGACAAATATATATATATATATATATATATATATATATATATATATATATATATATATATATATATATATATACATACATACATACATACATACATACATACATACATATATATATATATATATATATATATATTCATATCAGTGTCCTCCAGCTCCAAAATACTGATGCTAATCTGCACCTGAACATCATTCTATCAACTATCAGCATTAAAGATCTGCTTTAACTCAGTGTGGTGATGTTTCAAGTCGGGAGTTATTACAATACAATTGTGTAGTTTTGGCCACTGGCCACATACTGAGTAAATGCCAATATCTCATGTATGCATAATAAAGTAAACTTTAAAAATGTGAAAACTGCTGATTCTGCCACAGTCAGTACTGGGACTATTTTTCATTGTTTGGGTTGTCTTGATTATGACAAGTTGACATTAATCAAAGTGACATTACCAGAACTTGTCTTGGTCATGACAAGTTGACATAAATTTAGTTTGGGATGTCTTTGTAATGACAAGTTGACATTAACCAGGATTACATTACCAGAGGATGTCTTTGTCATGACAACTTAACATAATGTCATCTTGTTTACTGTCAAGTTGTCTTAATAAGGACACTCCAAAGAAATGTAATGTCAAGTTGTCATGACAAATACATATATATATATATATATATATATATATATACAATATATCAACTATCAGCATTAAAGATCTGCTTTAACTCAGTGTGGTGATGTTTCAAGTCGGGAGTTATTACAATACAATTGTGTAGTTTTGGCCACTGGCCACATATTGAGTAAATGCCAATATCTCATGTATGCATAATAAAGTAAACTTTAAAAATGTGAAAACTGCTGATTCTGCCACAGTCAGTACTGGGACTATGGTGGATAGCAAAGTGAGGTGGTGCTTGCTTTTTTGTTTTTATATAATTTAAATTTCATAAAAAGTGTCTCAAGGTAACAATCCTGAGGGATTGGGATACTGCGTGAGGGACATGCATTTGTCATTTTTGGATGAGTACACATATTTTAGGTCTACAGGAAGTTGTGGTTGAACTGGGGCCTCATTTCTAAAACTCTGTGGCGAATTTGCGTCAGAAGTGGCGTACAGACGAAACATAGGATGTGAGTACGCACAGAAATATTCAGATTTATAAAACCGTGGGCACGGGACGCCGGAGCTGACCCCTCTTGAAGTGGGACAGGTGTTGGCGCGACACCGGCACGGCGTGGTTTCTCCGAGTGCTCCTCTGTAATACTGGGCCCAAAACAGCACAGAGATCCAACAGGACAGCTCGAGGCAGTCAGAACCGGCTCTGAGGCTCTCTCGTCCTCGTATGCCAGCAAGTCTTCTTGCTGTCGGTCTTCATTTGCCACATAGCCATTGTGCGTCATTATGCATGGCAAGCCTTTTTATACCCATGAGAATAAATTCCATAACATGCCAATATAATTACAGAACATTTGTTCTTTTTTTCCGTAAATGCATCTAGTTTTTCACCGCAGATCGATCAAACAGGTGTTTGTGTAGGATATTAATTGTAAGAATGGCTTTGTGAATTCTTCATATCATCAATGAGAGGCAATATTTGGATTTATTTTACACAATGGTCTCAGTTTCACGTGACAAAGTGAACTGCAGCAGAGTTCTCACTCCAAACTTGTAAAATACGGACGTTTGGACAGTGGCTCTCAGCGTCTGAAGCGACGGAAAAAGCGCCCTTCAGCGTGTTTGTATGACGTACCGGGGAGAGCAGCAGCTACACGGGGTTTAGCGAGTAGTATGTAAGGCCGAAATTCTGCGTAGGGACGTTGGTTGGGGTGGCGGATGGGTCAAACACAGGAGACCAAGGTTCATGTCCCGCGTGTTTCCTAAAGTCGCGTTCTTCTTTAAACGTCCCATTATTCCCGCGTGTCACAGAAACGTAAGCCCACCCATGACCTTTTCCTAAACTAAACCGTCCCATTCCTGCGTGTCACGGACTTTTTCCTTAACATAACTGCGTTAAAAGGAACGCCAATAGTCCCGACCAAGCACGTTTAGTTAAAGCACGTTATATGATGCTAAAGGAGACTTTTAGCGTCAATAACAACGACAAAGGCACCTGACCAAGCATCCGTAATTTACGAGATAGGAGTGAGAATGTGTTGCAACCTGTTCTTGTGGCAACATATTTGCAAAAACTACTATCTGCCTTCTAGTCTGTATCTGCACGGTTATGAAGATTTGATTTGATTTTTTTTTTTAGTAATATATTTTAGAATTGAAACTACAAACATTTTCACAGTAATACAAGGACAATTTGCTCAGTATTTTTGGCAGTGGACTACTAAATGGATAACAGTTGTACAAGGCGATAAATATAATGCTTCTTTAGCCATCCATTTCAATAAAGAATCTCCTTCAACTTATCTGATTAAATAATTGTTGAATAGCAGTTCAAGTACATTTTAAGGCTGGGGTTAGCTTGAAACAAACTAGTTTTTAAAAGGCCTCATCAGACCACATCTAAGGCAAAAGGGTTTCATATTTAATCTGCAATTCTATAATTTGTTCTTCTCCATCCCTTTCTCTTTCCCACCTTCCATTGCTTCATTTCTTTACTCTTCACTTTTCCAAGCTCCTGTTGTCTTCTCTCATTTTTTTTTTTTTTTTTTAACCATGCTGCTCCGCTTCCATCTCCCACCTGAAGTCGCTCTCTCTGGAGTTTATATGCCAATCTGTCATCCTCTCCTCTCCCTTTCTATCTCTCTCCATCTCTACTTCCTCATTCCGTTACACTCGGCAGATTTCTCAATCTCGAGCTCCATCTTAAATCTCAGACCTCATCTTCTCTGTCTGTCTTTCTCCTTTTCCGCTTCCCCAGCACTCTTCCTCATCTCTCGTCGCTGCCATTTCCTCTTTTCGTCTGTTCGCCACCTATATTCCTAGACATACATATTTATATTCTCAACCTCTCTTACATATTCAGCCCGTTTCCATTTCTCTTTCTCTCTCTCTCTCTACCTCTTTGGTTCCAGTATTTAATGCGTGAATAATCCATGTCGGTCTAATCCTTTTAGCTATTCTCCCCTGTGGCCTAATGAGCCTATAGCGCTGCTGCACTGTCTCTCTCTCTCTCTCTCTCTCTCTCTCTCTCTCTCTCTCTCTCTTTCTCTCTTTCTCTCTCTCGCACAACCATACACACACACACACACATGCACATGAGCTATCAGTATGCTTAAGAACATTAATACCACCTTAACAGGATTTATCTCTCCTCTTGGTTCCTCTACATCCCCTCCTCCTTTGATCTGATCTGTCTCTTCGCTCCCCTCAGCCAATCACCGCTCTCCTCATCCCTTATTTAATCACACTAATATCTCATTTTAATGACATAATTGGTATAGAGTCTTTACCAGAAATAACATTTGCTAAGTGGTTTAGAGGCAAACTCTTGTGACAAATCTCCTATTAGTAAGCACAGTTGGCGCCATAGTGGGTGTCCACTGGAGACTTGGCTAAGTAATTGTAAAAAAACATGTATATACAGTATGTACTGTAGTTCAAAATGCAAAAGAACGAAGGGATATGGACGTTTAAAAAGCAGTTTGAATAGTAAAAATCCATTTAGCCACTGTGGAGATATCAATGTCTAAATGATGTCTGAAAACTGTCTTGCCCACAAATTTGAGTAACAATAACATAGGCGATAAATTGTAGGTGGGTTATTTTAAACATATTGACCCGGGGAAACATATTTTGAACATTTCACCTCAGAAAAAAAAGCATTACTGTGAATATAAAAGCCTTTGAAAGGTCTCCTAGTGAGTCATATTAAGATGATATTTAGCTGGGGAACATAGGGCCCAGGGAACATTGACGCTCTACTAACGCACAGTGGTGCTTTAAGCTAAATGCTAATGTCAGCATGCTAATATGCTCAAATTGACAAGCTTACATGCCGATGTTAAGCGGTATAATGTTTACCATGTTCACCAAGTTGCTAATTAGAAATTCACAAAGTACAGCTGAGGCTGAATATCGTTTCTTGCAGGCATTTGCTCATAAACTAAAGTATAGAATAAGAAAAATAGAATAATAATATAGAGGTTAATAATAATAGAGAACAATAACAATATCTGCAGGAAATTCTATGGGAAACCCATTAGTGGTCAGAATATTCCACAAAAAACATAATGGTGGCACAAGGGGAAAAGTTGGATATTTGACTTTCAGTCCCTCTTTTCTGTCATGTCTAGCTCCTGTAGTCAAGTTAATGTTTTCTATTTATTTTATTAGTTCTGTTTGTTTTGTCACTTCCTGTTTTATTTTGATACTCACCGTCTCGTCTGGTTTCAGGTCCGTTTACTTCCTGGTCTTTGTCTGTCTTCCCGCCATGTGTGATTACGTTCCCCCGCCACAATGTGTTTCACCTGTGTCTGGTTACCTCCCCCACCCTTGTGTATATAACCCCACCTGTTACTTACCTCTGTGCGAGATCGCCTTGTTCCTTTGTGAAGCATTTTCCCCTGTATTCCTGAATTCCCTTGTTTTGACATCAGCCTGTTTTGGGATTTCCCTTTTACCTATTGTTCTGGATACCGTCGCCTGTGAGTTGTGCTTGTTCCAAATAAACCTGTTTGGATTGAATTACCTGAGAATCGTGCTTCTATGGGTCCATCTCCTTGTGTGTGTGATCCTTTCTAAAACAGTGAATCCCATGATGGAACTTAACAGGATCTTTTGTATGATCATTTTTTCCTGGATAATACTGTCCTTCGATCTCCGTACAACAACTTTGTAACAAACCTTTTTTTTGAAATCCTACTCTCACTCTTAGCTCTGTTAGAGTGGATACCTTGAGAAAGGTCAGCTCCGCTCAACTGTCGGGGACAGGCTAACGAGCTAATTTCATTAAATCAGCTGATGTTAATTTACAATTAGCTTCTACTAGATATGTGAGCTTATTTACAAATCAGATGATCTTATAAAGAGCACTACTTAACTTGAGAGATATGCTAATTAGAGTAGCTATCGAAAAAATTTAGATAGTCCAATTGGACTTTTGATGCATTTAGTCCTTCAATAATTTAATAAGGTAGCCCAAGCTACGTTTCACAGGTACAACACAAAATACATACTCTGTATAGAAAATTGATTTTTACACACCAACAAACACATTCAAACCAGATGGTGTTTCTAAATAATTTAGTTCGTAATCATTTTTAATGCAGCAGTATGGGCATATGAGATAATATCGTAATCATGAGTTTGTGTGTGTGTGTAAGAGTGCATACATTAAAGCATGCAGTCTATATAAACAATATGAATGTTTAAGTGGTGTTTGGTGAACAGTTATGTCTTCTGTGTGTGTGTTGTGTCATATGAGGGTCAGCCTCGCTCTTTCTCTTACTCCCTCTCCCTCTCTACTCTTCCACATTCTCTATCGTCCTCAGAGTGGCGTCCCCTCGTCTGCAGACACCGCTGCAGGTTTGCTGTTTACTCTCTCCATCTCTATTCGTCTCTCTCTGTCCTCTAATCAGTCTCTGTCATCACCCCCCCCTCCTCCCCAACGTCTTTCCTTCACCTTGTCCATCTTGTCTCCCCTTTGTCATCGACCTCGTTCCCCCTCTCCATCATTCTGTCTGTGCTTCCATCTGCTCGATCGCTCCCCAGCACCAGGCGTGCCGACGCTCATCTGACAGCTATATGAATTTTACACACTCGCCGAGTACAATTATGTTCCGCTAATTAGCTGAAATGGCAGGAAGGCGCCACAGCACTGGCACTTTATGACCTTTGATAACAGACTACCAGAGTCTATGAAACTTGGGTTTGTTTAAAAATCAGAATGGGGAATCCAATATGGCTGCTTGAAAAGAAATATTTAAATACAGATGGTTTAAAGCATTCTTTTATGCTTTCTCCAATTGTTATGAAAAGCATGGGATGTAAACTTTAAATTTGAACCCCAATTAAAATATATCATTCTTCTCAGTAAAAATATTGAATGAAATGTTTACTTTGAGTCTTGTTTGCAGCTGAATGTAGTAAGTTTAACATTTTTTTTTTTTTAAAGCTGCTCCACCTTGATAACCGCAGCTTATACCCATCTATCCCATTGGTGATATCCCACTATGTTTGAGAACCTTTGATTTTAACAATCGGTGCAAGCTGAAGGAACTCTTTCAACTAAAGAGCACAGCTGTGTGGCCTACGTATATTACAGGATTTTACACTTACTGCTGTCAAGTTTCCTCTCAGGTATTGTTTAATGGATTTCATTTCCTGAATCTGAATGTAGCAGCAAAAATTCTTATTTACTGAGTAAAGTTGGGCGTATGATATTCTTTGAAAACCTATGCACAACAATTTGTATGATATCTTACCAAATGGCGGCGACCATCGGTCAAGCGACAAAGTTTAACCGACCAATCACATAACAATAAAGTCTAGCGGCTGTGACAGTTAAGTTTAGTCACAAAAAGTTGAGTGTCATACAGGTTTATGAACCAAAATGACTAGTTACGATTAGAATAAAGCCTACTCCGCTGGAAAGCCCTTTGTTTTAGGACCCATCCAGCCCAACCTCCTCCCTACGCGGATCATCACGGTCTTTTACTGTGCATTACTTTTCGTGCTTTATGTACGAATTATTCATATTCACACCTTTTTAGTCAGATTAAGCCTTTGTACGTGGAATTAAACCATAGCAATTTTTGAACTGGAACACCATCAAGTTTGGTAAGCCTATGGTTTTATTTGTTAAGATTTACACCCGCACAAACTCATCTTCTTTATCAGGTTTGTGTTGTTGTTTTTTTGTTTTTGAAGTTTGATCACATTTGGTTAAAACTTAAGGCAACAGCCCCATAGGTGGCTACTGTTTTTACATACTGATTGGCTGACAGAAGAATGTGACGTTATCTTGGTCTGATTAAGTTCGTCCCTCCCAACAAACCAATGAGAAGAGCACAGAAAAACAACACAGACAGAAACCTCTCAATTAAAATAGCCATGCAGGACGCCAATCACTCATAACACAATCCTGATTGGGTCAATAGGGTTTCCGGGCCTTTACAGAAGGCATGTTTCCCATTCTTGTATGTATGTATGTATGTATGTATGTATGGCAGTGCTCAGTAGCCAAAGGTATAGGATTGCAGGAGAAGTGAGCAAGTCCCAGGTGCGCACCCGGATGAAGCACCATAATACTGAGAAAGCTTACATACTCAGCAACCACTCCAAAAGAGCAGGGTTAAAAACAACACCTGGCTCTCTGTTGTGCTGTCACACTCAGCTGAGCACCTTATTGTTGTCTAGGCTAGACTAGACTGAATATTGGAGGAGAGACAGGCCGAAAGGACTGCATGTCTTCTGGGTTGTCAGGTTAGACAACGCCCATCACAGATGGCGTGTTAAATTCTGCCCAAATCCTTCTAAACAATTCCATCCATGAAGCAATGCGAGGACGAAGATCACGCAACTTAGCTAAACATATAAATGAACCTTGTTAACCAGGAGCAGCACATTGCGTCGCTCGCGCTCACAAACCATCCACTTACACCTTTCAAACAAATTGCATCTGACTGATTAATAGGACATTGAAAGGTGTCAGAATACGTGTCCAAACCTGGCGCGAGTGGCCCCTTTCTGAAAGATGTGTTGATTTATTTAATAAACAGGTCGGTTGGAGCATGTCAATTATTTCTGGGCACTGGAAGAGATGGAAGGGAGGGGGGGGATAAAGCACGAGAGGAGCAATCTGTAGAGGAAACAGTGGGTGTGAATGTCAGAGTATGTGTGTGTGTGTGTGTGTGTGTCTACGCGATTGGTGATTGCAGAGGCCCTTATGGATTCCAGGAGGGGAGCCGTAACGAACACGAGGGAAATCAAACAGTAGAAATTACAACTCGCTCTAAACATTGCATCAAGAATATGCCGGCAGGTTTGCAGTCTGTCCAATTACACAGCTGAGAAATAATATTCATTTTTCAACCTATTCAGTAACTTGCATTGTGGAAGCCGGTAAGTGAGAAATTATTCATTACTGGAATTAGACAACAGGAGGTTTAGACCGCTATCTCTGAAGCCACATGTAGCCTGCTGGCCTGAGATCAAGTCCCCGCACTACCTTTTCTCTGGCGTCTTCTCCTAAGCCCTGTGCTGTAAACCGTCCCACTCTTTCAATGAAGAAAGGATCCCAGTGGGAGTGGACCACAATGCAGTTTGAAAAACCCTAAGCGTGTTACATTCAATTCCAAGAGTTCATTCATTATTCACCCTTATAATTGTGTCTTACTGTTCTACTCATCCTTTTATTGCTGAAGATATGCAAGTGTAAACTCAATTCCAGCCTCTCTGTCAGAACCTCTAATGCCTCCGAGGCAAAACACACAATGTTACAGAGATAAAGGCTGCTGCTGTGGGCCGATGCCGCTGCGACACTCACAACACAACATCAACAATTCAGCATCAAAGAGCAGCGGAGCACTAGCCACACACGCAAACAGCTCGACCCAGAGATCCCACCCTGGTCAATCACACTGTGTTAGACTCAATCAGAGCAAACATACTGTGTTGAATACTGTCATCTGTAATGCTGCTGTCTATGTAAATAGGAAGAGGCTTACAGTAACAAAACAAGAGGGCTGTTGTGTAGCCTATCCTATTGGCTGTCAATGGTAATGTCTCTTAAACCAACATTTTTAGTTTTTTGCAGTACTGTTTGTGTACGGATTAAAAAATCGTCTTCAGTATCTGCTGTATCTCACCTGTTGCCACAACCCAGTCTCACGTCAGTTTGTGAAGGCATTACGAAATTAAATCTATTAGAACGTGATACCATTACGTTATTGTGAAGATTTACGTGTTGGGGTCACGTTTTTTATACTAATGTATTTCAATGAGAAGCATCTTACGTAATCACAGCACGAAACTTTCTGCCACTCGGCTGCAGCAGAGAAGCTGGATACAGCTTTGATATTATTGGTATTTTTAGCCCAATAATCGCTGTTTTAATCAACATTCATTCACCAGATCTTATCACAGTTTATGTATTTCTTTTAATGTTATTATTTTGTTCTATTTTGGCCAGGGAAGCTGGATTGCTTTGTTGTTTATTGATATTTTTAAAACTATAATGCTACATCTTTCAACATGTATTTAGCTGTTATCATGGTATGCATTTCTTTATTTTAATAATATTATTTCGGTCTTATTACTGGTGAAATATTACAGTAAATAAGACAGAACAGTTGGCTACGATATGAGCCGAGCTGGGCGCTTTCAAAGCCGATGTCCCACGATGCAATGCGGGCATTCATTCACAGAATCAGACGGCGATCAACGGGTCTATATCGCTTCAATGTACGTAAGGGATCATGTAGAGCGTTGTTATAGCGAATACAACAACGACGGGGTGATCAGGACCCCGACGCCAATCTTCTTCTAGCGGATTTATAGGGATTTATTGATAGCTCTCCTCCGGAGGGAACAGAATTGCGTCCATGGCAACGCTCTGTTATGCATGGCAACGGTGTGTTATACTTAGCAACGGTCTGTTATCAAGAAAATAACAGACCGCATTCTACATTAGAATATAAGCAAGCCATGTAATAAATATATAATCAGTAGTTTTGTCACCAGCAAAAACACGTTGCTCAGTTTTGTTCCAGTAAGTTATGCATCGTAATAACGGTTAAAAAAAATCAGCTGAAGACTCCGGAAGTGGCGTCGTAATTACCGCTCGGCGGATAGAAAAGATACAAATACATTAAAAAAAATAAAATAAAAAAAAAGATACAAATACATAATATTCGTAACATTGATGTTTTTGTCTAACGTTGTAATTGAGGAGTTAAACAATAAAGATAGCATCAATAATAAAATACAGTTTCATGTATTTGTCTCATGTATTGTGTGCTCGGCCGGCCGGCGGGCGGCCTCAATCTGAAACGGAACGAAGCCCAGTCACGGTAGACAGCAGAAAGAGGAGCCCAACACGTCCTCCCACCCACCCCGGAAGAACTACAAGTGCTCAAGCTTTGTAACAGATTCTGGGCCGCGTCTATAGTGGGAGTTGTAGTTTCTAAATATATATGTATATTTCTCATAAGTAGAAGTTGGTAGTGTAGAATTTTGGATACACCCTGGGGTTTTTTGGGATGGGGAACACACTGGTGTCATCAGCTTTTAAAAATATAATCGTTAAATAGGTGAAAATAGCTTATTACCATATTTGACAGTGCTTACAGTGGAAAAACTTTGGCGACCATATCTACATGATAGCTGAGGTCCAGAGCTTTTTATAACAGCTGGTTTTATGTGTGTAGCACCTTCTGTTGCTAAATGACAAGCCTTCAAACATGGACTGGGTTCAAGGTTCAGAGGTCAATATTTCAAAGCAGGAGTAATGTATGCTCTCCAGACTTTACTCTCCAGGTTGAGACCTTTCCAACGATGTGTTTGCTATAGTCCTACGACAAGGTTTTAATTTTCACATATCATAGGGACCATTTTGCAAGCTATACTTTATTGTCCCCAGAGGGATATTTGCCTTGAGTTCAAATGCTTCACAAATAACACTTGACATTGTTTTATCATACAGATGACATACAAATAAACAAAGTGATATGTAGTCAGATTGAAGCACATCACACAGCCACAATCTATTGCTCATCTTTCACAAACAGTGAGCAACACACAATATGCATCATATCATGAAGCTATTCCCTGCAGCCTCAATCAACATTAAGTTGATAATTGAGGTAGGTCCAAATTAGGGCTATAGTTTATTATTTAGTTTACATTAGGGTACCCATTTTTTCTGCCAGAGGATAAGAGCTACTTGGCATGGAGAATAAAGATTGATCAGACCATATTATCTGTTCTCCCCTGAATAGTAAACTTTAAATGAGATGTTTTTAGATATTGCTGACATATTAAAATGCTCTGTAATGTATAACATAAACCCTCTGATTTACTGTGAGTGTCTGCTCTAAATGATAAGACACACTTTCAACACGGGCCTTCCAGCCAAAGGTGTTGTACACACCAAGGTGCCTATAGGAGCAGAGCCGATTGATTGGTTCATCATTTATGACGTCTGATACCCTCTGACCCATGTCACGAGCAACTCCACGAGCACCTATAACCTGTCCCAGCCACGCTCGCGTCTAAAGTCAAGAGGAGACCGTGCCTTCGCTGTTGTTGGTCCTAGGCTGTGGAATAGCCTCCCCGTCTCCTTGAGATCGCTGTCCTCTTTATATGAGTTTAAACTCAAACTAAAGTTTTATATCTTGGAGCGTGCATTTCTCGAAATTCTTATTTTTTATTATGTTTTCTGCTGTCTGAAGGATGTTTTATTCTATTATCTTTCCTGACTCTTGTTATGTGAAGCACAGTGGTCAACTTCTGTTGTGTTTACTTGTGCTATACAAATAAATGAAATGAATGAATGAATGAATGAATGAATGGATGAATGAAACTCCTTATTTTGTGAAATGGTTGAATGAGATTGTTGGTATGGCACCACATTCTGGTCTCTATTTTAGCAGAATATGCAAAAGTACTTGTGTCTGTGTGCAGTAGGCTGAGGTAGAAGTGTTCTCACATACAACGTGCAGCAATTTGTTTTATTTTTTTACGTGCAGCAATCTTTTCTATCCGCTGAGTGGTAATTACTACGTCACTTCCGGAGTCTTCAGCTGATGTCATAACATAATTTACACACATAAAACCAGCTGTTATAGAAAGCTCTGGATCTCAGCTATCATGTAGATATGGTCTCCAAAGTTTTTCCACTGTAAGCAGTGTCAAATATGGTAATAAGCTATTTTCGTAATAAGCTCATTTTTTTTAAAAGCTGATGACACCAGTGTGTTCCCCATCCCAAAAAACCCCAGGGTGTATCCAAAATTCTACAATACCAACTTCTACTTATGAGAAATATACCAATATATTTAAAAACTACAACTCCCGCTATAGACGCGGCCCAGAATCTGTTACAAAGCTTGAGCACTTGTAGTTCTTCCGGGGTGGGTGGGAGGACGTGTTGGGCTCCTCTTTCTGCTGTCTACCGTGACTGGGCTTCATTCCGTTTCAGATTGAGGCCGCCCGCCGGCCGGCCGAGCACACAATACATGAGACAAATACATGAAACTGTATTTTATTATTGATGCTATCTTTATTGTTTAACTCCTCAAATACAACGTTAGACAAAAACATCAATATTACGAATATTATGTATTTGTATCTTTTCTATCCGCCGAGCGGTAATTACAACGTCACTTCCGGAGTCTTCAGCTGATTTTTTTTTAAACGTTATTACAATGCATAACTTACTGGAACAAAACTGAGCAACGTGTTGTTGCTGGTGACACAACTACTGATTATATATATTTATTACATGGCTTGCTTATATTCTAATGTAGAATGCGCTCTGTTATTTTCTTGATAACAGACCGTTGCTAAGTATAACACACCGTTGCCATGCATAGCAGAGCGTTGCCATGGACGCAGTTCTGTTCCATCTGGAGGAGAGCTATCAATAAATCCGCTAGAAGAAGATTGGCGTCGGGGTCCTGATCACCCCGTCGTTGTTGTATTCGCTATAACAACGCTCTACATTATCCCTTACGTACATTGAAGCAATATAGACACGTTGATCGCCGTCTGATTCTGTGAATGAATACCCGCATTGCATCGTGGGACATCGGCTTTGAAAGCGCCCAGCTCGGCTCATATCGTAGCCTACTGTTCTGTCTTATTTACTGTAATATTTCACCGGTAATAAGACCGAAATAATATTATTAAAATAAAGAAATGCATACCATGATAACAGCTAAATACATGTTGAAAGATGTAGCGTTATAGTTTAAAAAATATCAATAAACAACAAAGCAATCCAGCTTCCCTGGCAGCTTCTCTGCTGCAGCCGAGTGGCAGAAAGTTTCGTGCTGTGATTACGCAAGATGCTTCTCATTGAAATACATTAGTATAAAAAACGTGACCCCAACACGTAAATCTTCACAATAACGTAATGGTATCACGTTCTAATAGATTGAATTTCGTAATGCCATCACGAACTGACGTGAGACTGGGTTGGTCGCCAAGAAGCGCAGCGTTATCATCAGCCCTCCCGCTGGTGAAATGCTGGCTAGATAGTCAGGCGGCTGTTTCCCTCTGTCTCCAGTCTAAGCTAGGTTAATCACCTTCTGGCCCCAGCTCCTTAACACTGCTTGGTAACAAATGATCTTGTATTAGAGTTAAAAGGTAAGCTAAAATATGTTTAAAAAAAAACATCTTATCCAATAAAAAGCCAATACAGTGACATAATCTTGATTCATATCTGATCAGAGCTGCTTAGTTTTTAGTTTTTTCAGCCTCCGTCTTTTTTTTTCAAAGCGTAAACTGCACAGGGTGACACACTAAATAGAGCTTGGTCCATTGTGTAAATAGTTTTATCTGAAGTCACTGGCAGGATGAAAACCTGCCACAACAAACAGTAACATTACAATATGTTAACCTGAACTACATCATGTCATTGACAATTTTATTAAATAAATGTATATTAAAACAGCGTCACAAACACCAAAATGAAACACTTAACAAACGTTGTTAGCTTTCCGTTGGTTAATTTGCACTTACGTTATCTAAGAAGCTTTGAGCTGAAGCTAACGGTACCATTACATTAGCATTGATAACCCAACACCACCACATTAGCAGGTGAAAACACTTAATATATTTTAATAATCTATTTTTACAGTCTATGTTTGTATAGCAAAAGTTTTTAGTTAGCCCGCTAGCTTGGTTAGCAAGGTGCAACTGTAATTCCCTCTAAGGAAAAACAGGCTTAAAACTAAATGTAACATTACTTACTGGAAAACTATAAAGCCGACTCCTTGAGTGTCTTGTACTTCAACCGAACGCTGAATCGCAGCAGCTTTAATCAAAAATGTCCTAAAATGGCCACCATACAAGGATGAACCTCCTCCATAAACTGTATGGGCCGTGGGACTTTTCCACTAGGGGTAACAATGTCAGAAGTGCTAAGCTGTCTTTCTTTTCTCCCGTAATTTTTCTGGTGTGTAACATGCTCATCGTCATAGCTTCATGGCATTGCTGCCGTGGCTATATACAGTACTTACAGTTACTGCACATAGTGTGTGAAATTATTCACATCAAATCCACCCATAAGTCAAAGTAGAAACTAAAACTTCTCATTTTGGACAATATGACACTAAGTTAGGTAGACACAACCTTTCACAGTAAATTGGACTTTAGTTGGACCGCTCATGTTCCAAAGCATGTAAAAATCCAATTTATTTGAATTGACTGATATCTGATGTGAAACTCTCCATCACATAATCCCAGTTTGGTTAAAGCAGCAGTAGTGAGACAGTTTCTCGCTTAGGGAGAGGTTGTTATAGACAGACTGTAGTTGGGAGTTCATGGACGGATGGGTGCTGCACCCTGCACTGTCAATTACCAGCGCTGTCTACAGCCAGAACCTTGCTTGGCAGCGTCAGTGTGTGTGTGTTCGGGGGTGTGCATGCAAATGTGTGAGTCTTCTCCTTTGGGCCAAGCTTATATTTGCCAATTTTTTCTGTCTCTGCCACCATCCATCAGCTTCTCCTCCCAACAGTCGACTGGGCCACCATTTTGATTTGAGGAAAAGGCCTGTGAAAATAAGGCCTGCCTTCTTCTCTCAGAGTGTGCCGCAAATCAGGTCGATAAAGGCCTTAGCTTAGTATTAATGGTGCAGAAAATTAAATTAAGGCCAACGTTGGGAGAGAGAAATGTCTAAGTGGAGAACAGGAGTAACGGAGGGAGGAGAATGGGTAAATATGAGGAGAGGAGAGGAGCAGAAAGATGCAGGGAAGAGATGAGAAGATGAGGAAGAGCATGTTCATAGTTAAATTAGAATTGAATGAAGAAGTAAGAGGCGGAAGGAACGGGGAAGTTGGCCGGAGGTAGCGAGAGGTAAGAAGGCAGTGGGGGGAGAAATGTGGGGAGGCAATTTTAGGAAGAAGATGGTAATTGTCCAGCTTGCCTCGATAACAAGGCCTATTTCATTTTCCCTCCACAAACTCATACTGTTAATGGGATTTCTGCTCTCTGCCCCTGCTGTCATAAACACACACACACACACACACACGACAAACAAAATGGTCTCAAAACAAAAATGGTCTCAATTTCTCAATTTCATACAAATGTCTCTCTCCAGTGAACTCTCAGTCTTTATTCAGATAGCTGCTAATCACAGTCAGTCAGTGATTTTTCTCTTCCATACATACAACACACACACACACACACACACACACACACACACAAATTCACAAAAACAAGAAGGGAAATGAGGACGTGGTGTGCAACTTTTCATTTTTTACCTTGACATCTGGCCAGCATTATTCTTTACTTTTGAGCCAATACACCATGTCAAAATGAACCGAACTGAAATAGAACCAGAGATTTTATGGTGTTGCATCCTGTTATATTGCTCGCGGCTTTTTAGATTACACAATGTCCTCTAAAAAAGCTCAGTGCCGCAACTCAAACCATGGAATCAGACATTTATCATCAGCAACATGGATAAGAGAGGAAACACTTTAACACTGCAGATGTTCTTGGTGAAACAGGTGTGTACATCAAGTGCGTGTGTGTGTGTGTGTGTGTGTGTGTGTGTGTGTGTGTGAGAGAGAGAGAGAGAGAGAGAGAGAGAGAAAGAGAGAAAGTGAAGAAAAGAGAAGTGGCATATTGCAGATGCAGAAAACAAATTACATATGCAGTCATGTAGCATCTGAAGGTGCGCTTTCATCGGTTTTGCAGATCAACCGATCTATAAAGACCCGAGCTCATGCATGCTGATGATGCCAGATTGTATGTGTGTGTATCTGAAGCTAAATGTATGTGTGTGAAATTTAGATTATTTTCATTTCAAGCAAAGGTAGGTAGGAAATGTTCCGGCCCATTGCACAAAATGATAATCTAGCATCCTCGATATGGTGTTTTTGATCGATAGCAGTGACTCAGCAGGAGTCATGGAAAAGAAAACACTCCTCTTACAGTTTTTTTCTCAGTCGCTTTGGTACATTTCTGGATTCATTCTTAACATTTGCAAATCAGTAAGGTGATTTTTCAAAACAATTATTAAAAAGAGCAACTGCAAAAGCCTGTAACTTGATCAAAATCTCTAGTCCATTCCTCAAAAGTAAATCGGTATGTCAATGAACATGTCAGTGCCATCCAAATGTCAAGTATGGTATGTTGGGGAGGCAGCACTAGGAAGAGGGATGCTGGATTGGACAGGCTGGTGAGAAAAGCTGGCTCTGTGGTGGGCATGAAGCTTGAGTCACTGACATCAGTTGCGGATAAGAGGACCCTGAGCAGACTGCTCTCTATAATGGACAATGACTGCCACCCCCTGCACACCACTTTCTCCAAGCAGAAGAGCATGTTCAGTAGTAGGCTCCTCTCTCTGTCTTGCAAAACAGACAGTCTGCGTAGGCCCTTTGTCCCTAGGGCCATTCAATGCTACACAGAAGGGGAGGAGTGTTAAAGTCTGCTCTGCACACTGCCCTTTGTAACATGCCTTCATCTGGGTGCCTTTATACATCCACGTAAACTACCCTGGACTGGACTGATTGGCACTGTTTGACTCCCTTACTGGCTATATTAGCCATCTGCCCATTTCGCTAGCTCGCCTGTATGGTCAATACACCACGCTGTCTTTTTATCTGACAGTTTTCAACTTTAACTTAAACTATTCTTCAAGTCTTTACTATTGTCTATGTATAGATAAGTAATGGTTATTCTATTTTTGATATATTATATTGCCTGTTGTACTTGAATGGATGTAGAATTTGCACTGACACTATCTGGCACTATGATACCATTGCACCTTTCTTCATTTCTTTCCACACCGCTCCTTTAAACATGCTACAACCAAACTTTACAGTAAGGGCACACTATTGATATCTTCCTTTGTATTTTTGTAGTATGTGTGCGTGGATGTCATACAGTATGTCTGTGTGCCTCTGTGTATGTATGTTGTGTATAAGCTATTGGACACCTTAATTTCCTTTGGGATAAATAAAGTATCTCTATCTATCTATCTATCTATCTATCTATCTATCTATCTATCTATCTATCTATCTATCTATCTATCTACCTATCTATCTATCTATCTAAGTCCTTGTGTCATTGTTCACAAATTAGATGCTTAGTTTTGTCAAAAAGCTTAGTTGTGTTGTCAATATGAAATTGTACTCTTTAGGTATTTTCTGATACACTATGGCTACATTTTTGATGACAAAGATTGAAAATGCACAAGGCTGCACTTCTTCTGTATGGAATTCATACATTTCAACAGTAGAAAGTCACACATTCCTTTATGTGAGATTAGGATTTCGAGAGCTTGGACAGGATTCACATTTATGCTCCTATTTTTGGTTTTTCAACAAATTACAGTGTCATTGCGAAAGATAAACACAAACCTATTTATAGAACACAGAAAAAAAATTAACTGTGTCAACATAGAAAAGGTTACCACAGGAAACAACGATCTGTAAGAACAATTGAAATGTACTCTATGGAAAACTTGCTAAGCCAATTATGACAATGAGTTTTGCAACCATTTTTTAGGGGGTAAGACAATTCAACAGACATCCAGTATATTATATTTTGATCAACATGACATAAGCAATTGATCATGTAAAAATCAGCAGACAATTGTAGATGGTCAATTGCATGCATGTACAAAAGCAATTGCAATTTGACCAAAACAATGATAAACTGCTTTTATCTTGTTCACAAGTGACTAGATCATGTGAAGGTTGAACAAGCAGTTTTAAGAGTGTCAATTGGGAGCTGAGAAATGTACTAAAGCGACTGAGAAACACTTTAATGAAATGTAGAAACGCTTCCCATCTCATCCTCTACTCATGGTCCGCTCAGCATTGGAAGAAAGTGCAAAGAAAATCAGCCACAAAGGCTCAAAGGCCTCATGCTGAAATGAGAAAGAAAATAAACAAATCACTTTTCCGGTGTAGTATAGCAGTATAAAACTAAGATTTAAGGTCCATCTGATCATTTCAGGTATAGAGAATATGCTTCATGGTTTCCTCATGTCCTTTAAGATGGCTGCAGCTCATTATATACTGGTCTGGACATCTTTAAATTAACTTTACCTCGTAAGATTCATGACAAGAGTGGCCAGACTTTTAGCTAAGACCCAACAGTCTCCCGTTTTAGCCTTGTAACACTGGCCCCAATTAGAATTGATTTTAAGATTGCTGTTTTAATTACCTATAAGGACTCGTATGGCAGAGATCCAGCGTTTATCACTGAACTCCTCTAGAATACTGTACCTTAAGTTGACTAAAAGACTTTACGATGTCCTCCCAAAGTTACAGAAAGGCAGCTATGGGCTTAATTAATTAAAGAACATTTTGCTAAACAGACATATGTGTTAACCGTTATTCCATACAACCTCTTTTACTTTTTACTCTAAATGGGTCAGATATTAGCAAGCTTTTGTTAGTTTTGTCAGGAAATTCTGGTATTTAGTAACAACTAATCTCTGTGTAAGAACTGGTGCAACCCGTTTTCATTGTGTCCTGCTTGAATCTCCACTTAGTAAACACATACATGAAGTGTGAACTTACAGAGCTGGCTGTGTGGGCATGTATTGTAAAGACAGCTTTTTATTGACATCTCTGTGACTGTGGCCTTCCAGTCCATTTTGTCACGGCTGTGAAGACAACTTACACCTTCATACTGTTATTACTACAAGGGGTTTAATGGCCTCCGCATATCCCCAGCGTAGCTACAAGCAACGTTAAACTGAGAAGAAGTTAAGTCCATAATAACTCAAAACACCTGTGTGGGTGTCAAGGGGCCTTTGCAGCAGTGAAACCCGTTTCCATGGTGGGAAACACAAAAATGCCAAAGTGGTATTCTCTCTGCAGCGCAGTCAAGGACAGAATCCAACCAACCAGCTTGTGTTTGTTTGCTGTTTGAAATGTCACCACCTGCTGCTATGCGTATGCATACACACAAACTCACACATACACAGCCACACAGGGGGTGGAAGCATCATGAATACCTGCATAATTTAATACAATTCAATGTAGCAGCCCTGCAGTACTTTAGTACTTTTGTGACTATGTCAGGGAACTTTCTATTAACGCAATCATTCAGTATGAATATGAGGAGTTTAGAAATGAATCATTGCATCGATGCATCGCGATGCCGACCTAGACGATTCTTTATCGATGCAGTGACAGACCATAATCGATTGTTGCCTACTGATGTTACTTGTTGATTTTCTGGTCGTTTTCGCCTATTGTCGGTTGTCGGTGTTGTTCAGACTCCGCTACATTCGGGAAGTGTCTCTTTTAAGGGCAGATACAATTAAAAGGGGAGTTCATACATATCTGACTGCTTGAATTTGTCGATGAAAACCATGTGTAGCAATATATAATAATATTGAGGAGGTGACGCATCGTGAAGCATCGGGATATCAAATCGATTTGAATCGTTGACAGGATAATTGTAATCAAATCGTGAAACCAGTGAAGATTCACACCCCTAATGAATATTTACACATAGCTTTGTATATAGTTGGCATACAGAGAGATAGGTTTTAATCCTTGTACCCAGTCTTTGGACTAGACATGGTTCATTGCAGTTTCTTGGTTGTGAGAGTTTACTTTGAGTGTGACAGAGGGCCGAAGAAGGGGAACTCTAGTATACACATTGGTGTTCACATTAGCTGTGTTCGAAACCGTTCCCTGTCATGGAAATATTGCGCTATATAGTGCATTAGCTATGTTGTGGTGTTCGAATTCTCCGTGGTAAAATTTGTTCACTATATAGTCCACTATAAAATACCCACAATGCATAGCTAATTTGAGTGCACATACGATGTACACTACATTTTACTCATGAAGACCACAATGCAACGCGGCCGTGTTTTCCCCAAGGAGAAGACAAAGCAGAAGCAACCTTGAAAACTGAAAAGGAAAAATGGAGCGGGCTTTCGTTTTCTAAACAGTGGAAATGTTAACCTTTAACTCCAGAGCACTCCGTTTGTTTCAGGGGACGTATTAAAAGTATTTTTCTTTCGGTTTGTTCACATGATGCTGGGCGCATCCGCCTCCGTCACACAAATAACATCTGCTGACGCTACGGTATTTTCAGTGAGTGTCCAAAATCTCGTTTGGTCGTTCCTTATATAGTTCACTATTTAATAAACAATATATAGGGTATAGTGAGTGAGTGAATGAGGGAACAGTTTCGAACCCAGCTATTGAAAGCTGATTGTAAGCACAGAGGGAGTACTGTTCACGAGCATGAAAGTGCTGCTATTGTGTCAAAGAAAAACATAATGATTATAGATATTTGCCTCAAGGGTGTGAGAGAAATGACGGATCACATATGAAAATGTAAATCTCTAGCTGCTAACGCGCCAGATCCAAATGAAATGCATACATTTTGAGTTCCTTCTCTCTTCATATGTGAGGGTAAAGTGTTATGCTCTCTACTGAAACAGTAGGGCAGCAATTGCAGTCCCCTCTTCCTGCATCAACGCTGCAATACAACTGGTAGAAATACACTGTCAAACTATAATTTACCCTGTCAAACCATCCAGATGACAGATCATTCATAGTGCTTTGTAGCTCTCAAAACAGCTATTAATACTGTCCTACCCAGTTATTTGATTTTTATAAAAAGCTCTATGCTAAAACACCCGTTTCTTAAAAGCAGAAATTAAGGGTGTTATTTAACCAATGAAATGTTTAATTAATTCATATGTTTCACATAATCCATTCATCTTGACTCATAACATTTTAGAAGCTTGTGAAAAATCTCACTTATCACAAGTTCAACTGAGTGTAAGATGACATCTTCAATCAATTGATGAACCGACAGAGATTTGCAAAATCCAAAGAAATTCAATTTACAGTGATATAAAACAAAACACATCACATCCTCACATTATAGAAACTGAAAGAATGTGACATTTTTTCTGAAATTACTAAAACAATTATTTGATTTAAAATCTGTGGGCCCCTACTGACCCATTATTCCTCCCACTTTTTGTGCATTGAACGCTGCTTGTCAATATCAAGTACAGAGCACACAGAAGACTACACTTTAGAGTTTCATTATAGTATTTTTCCTAGAGATCCACAACAAACCAGCACTCCTACACTGGATACGTAGGTTTGCTTCATGTCGGTTCATTTGCAATTTCAATAGACACAAATTAATAAAGCAATATTCTCCATGTAGGCACAATATCAACTAAAGTAATGAAGCTATTAAAAAGTGATTTTAGGGAGAAGGCTCTTCTCGAAGACAAGTTTTTATGATTTTATTTTAATTGCGTCTGTTGTGCATTTTCACAAATCAACCTTAACTTCAGGAAGGGGTATTGTGGATCTCCTTTTTGATACACAGGTTTCAGTCTACAACGTCATTTACTTTCTGTTTTTCAACCGTCACACAAACTCCACGGTCGCAACCATTTCAAAACGCCACCCCTTCCTGAGAGAGAGCTTCAGAGACCGATGTGCACACTGATATTTCAATAATTACCTCAGAGAACCTCACCGACAGCTTGTAAGCAACCTAATCTGAACCACAGGACATGGGCGCCTGTAAACGCAGCGCCAAATGCACTTGTTGACCTGCTCGGCGGCATACTGAATGGCAGGGATCACAGGGCTTTATTCTCAGTGTAGCTTAATGGATACTGCCTCGGTTAGGAGTTCAATTTTCATCTGTGGCCACCCACATTCAAAATATATATGCAGCTGTGAAATTGGAAAAAGCTTTGGACCAAATCAGAGACAAGACAGAAAATACCCTCAAGCATCAGTGCCACAGAAAATCTACAGGATACCAACTACACCCCAAGCAGTAAATTCCACTGATATATGTGTATGGAACCTAGATTTACTGCAAAGTCTGTAGTCACACCACTGACTGAGCAGTGCTATTGGTTTGTTTATGGCCACCTGTCAGTTTGTTCTCTCCGGGCTGCAACAAAAACATATTTTGTGCTACTTGTTCCTGCTAGCCAGGACTTACAGTATGATGCTGCTTATGGGATAGTACTATAACCAGCAGTGAACTTCTGTAGTTGAAGAAAGTCACCTTATTTAAAAGATTGCTTACAACAAATAGGTCTAAAATGTGAAAACCCTGCAAATTTAATGTAGATGTGTATTTTGTTATTTAAAAAAGCTGATAACGGAATCTATCTAAAGCTGCTCTAATCAAAGGTTTTACATTTAAAAAGGGGATAAAATGACAGTGTACTGTAATAGGTGGCATTAGTAGTTACAAGAGTTATCACCCTCTGCAGTTCCACTCAGCTCGACAGATCTTTTATAACATATTTTAACTCATTGTTTTAGTTTTCTGTCTTGCCACTGTACTGTTTTGGATCAGTCTCTCAACTCTTTTGATGAACCCAATGCAAGCTCAACACCAAATAGTGTAAAAGTAAGCGACTGGTAGGGCTGTGCAGTTAATCAAACTTTATTTGTGATTGCTGCGATCCCAAAAACAGTGATAGAGAAAAACTTTTATTTTGCACATTACGTTTTGCAAGTCAACTCTTACAGTATTTTGTCCTGTGTTCTGAATGGAGAGAAAAAAGCTCAAACGGGAAAAGTATTAGGGGTAAATTTCACAGTTCAAGGTGTTTTCACTGTTGATTTGTTTCACTGGTTGTTGTTTTTTTATGTCTTTCCAAAGGTCAATGAGTAATCCTGTTAAATAATCGTGATTATGATTCTTTCCATAATCGAGCAGCCCTACACATTAGTGGAGATTTAGCAGCTAAAGAGCCATATATCTTTCTCAGGAGTTAGTAGAGACCAAAACAAAGCTAATATTGGCTGAATATTGGACCTACATTCATCAAGTGGCCACAAACAAGATGACAAATAAATTCTAATCTTGTTCCTTCTTGCTGCATAAGAAACCTTTTGCTGACATATTTGCCATCATAACCTTATAGGTTAATATGTTAATGTTAAGTTTGCAGCTAGTTTTGCAGCCCCCAAGTGGCATGACAATCAATCAATGCAACATTAAGTGCTTTGCCTTGCCTTTCATTTAATCAAAACGATCAATAACAAATAACCAAGAGCAAAAAGGGGCCAATTTATGCAATGATATTCAACTGTAAATACATCACCAATATAAATAAGGATATATATTATGTATTAGGATTTAAATTAACAGCTTGGCGATCCTGACAAAACCACATCATTCTTTCTATAAAAACCTATGCACAATGAGCAAGCAGTTACAGGCCTAAAATAAAAAATATAAAACTACTTGACAATCCCCCAAATCCCTTGTGTTTCATTCCTTCAGAGGCCTCGGAGACCAAGAGCCAGACAGGGGGATGGCTGTCAGACTTGAACCCCAGGGGAAGTCTTCACACTGTGGCAGAACTTGGCTGAGTCACCCCCTTGCCTCCACCATTATTCCTGCGAGGCCTCTGTGAGGAATGTCGCAGCTTCTAATGGGCACAGATGGCGCTGTGTCACGAGCCAAGTAATGTGTGAGTATCTGGTTTCACTGTTACATTCCTTCAAAGGCACACAGTCAATCGCATGACAGCACAAATGCTAATGTGCCCATGAACAGCCAAACTGTATTCCTGGACATGCTTTCATAATTAGACCATTTTCATGAACTGGCTCAGACGGAAGAGGAAGAAGGACGGAGAGCTGCACATGAAAGGTCAAAAATTTAATTATTTATTAAATGAATTTATTTACAGAAACAAGTCAATGATGTGTGACCAATCTGTTAAAGCAGTGATGCATGTAGAATAGTGCATGAAGATGTTGGATTCTGAAAGAAAAGACAAAACAAACCCAGGGGACCAAGGGGCTGAGAGCAGTCTGAACTAACCAGCTTTACAGGCTTTCCACCGCCTCTCTAATGATCTGCAGGAAAAAAAGCAGGCCAGGTAGAGTCTACACACTAAATGTTGCACTCCCACAACCTTAAAATCAGAGTCTAGAGTTATTTTCTGCTCCCAAAAAAAGCTATTTTGAGTGTTAGAGCTCTTACGCTGCATCCCATTCCTACCTTCGCCCTCGACCTGTCACGTTTGTGAGTGTCTGTGTAGTGTTTCCTGTTTTATTTTGTAGTATTCTGTTTTCTCCCTAGTCTTGTCTTGTTTTACTTCCTGCCTTGTGTTTTACCGCCTTTGGGATTGTCTGCCCAGCCCTAATGTCTTTCACCTGTTCCTAGCCCTTGTGTCACCTGTCTCTTGTTTCCTTGTTACCTCTTGTATTTCAGACTCATCTCATGAAGTGGCGTATGTATGACACGCCAATTCGTATGCCATTTTGGCATGTTATCAAGACGCATAACGCATAGTGTTTATCAACGCAATTCGCCCGCCATTGACCTACATTACGAATTTTAGCCATAGTGAGTAGTATAATGGGACGTAGGTCTGCATAAGGAGGTTGGTTGGGGTGGCGGATGGACTTTCACCCAGGACAGCCGGGATTGCGTCTCGCATGTGGCGATTTTCAGCCATTCTTTATATTTTTTTTTGGTTATTTCTTTTTAAGCCTTCCCCAATGTTTCTTTCCTAAACCCAACCATTTATTGTTTTCCTAAGTGTGTTTTTGTCGTTATTTTCCGTGTTTTTGTCGCTTTTTTGTGTTACTAAAGCCTTTCACTGTGTTCTTTTCCTAAACCCAACCTTTTTTTTTTTTTTTTTTTTTTTTTTTTCGTTCTCGCAATAGTACGTCACGTTCTCGCGATAACACGCAACGTGGTGGGTATGTTTACATCTTCTGTATACAGCGTAGACATACACGTGGATAGCTGAAAATGCGTACAGATAACATGCCATTTGGCTTTAGGAAAGTGGCGTGTATGTTTACACAAAGTCATGATGTCATGTTGTCTGTCTCTCTGTTTCCTTGGTGTCTTGTCGGATCATTGTGCTGTCGGATCATTGTGCTGTTTTCGTTCTGTATTGGATTCTGTTCTGTTCTTCACTGGTCTGGTATGTTACGTTTGTTGGTGTTCCAGTTTGTTCCTTGTTCCTGGTCTTGTGTATCCTCTGTACTTTTTGTTGTATCCTTGGCGTGATTAAATCTTTGAACTATACACTGCTCCGTCTCCTCTGCATTTGGGTCCAAGCCTCGCCTCCCCCGTGACACGACCCTTCCCTTTGTAATTTTGCGTTCACATAAAACATTGTGGTGACCCAATTGTTTACTGCATTTGGCATCAAAGGCCGCCCATCCCATTGCACATTATGAACAGCTCAAGAAAATTATTGACCAATAGAAAGTGGTAATGAACCATTAAACAATTTTTGGAATGTGAAGCTGAAGCAAGAAGTTAAAGGGAGAAATTAGAAACCCCTAAAAGTGCCAATATCAGGCATCTCAGCATATTTTGGTGAGTTTGACTACTTAGGGGAAATATACTTACAACTCAAGTTTAAAAAAAATAAATAACACAGAGTCTTTCTTTTAACTTAAAGCTGCATTAGTCTTATTTTGGCCAGTAGGGTGCCGAAAAATAATCAAACATTGTGAAAAATACACAACCACCGTGGATCATTGGATAATAACATGACTATTATTTAGCATGCAAGTGTCTACTTGCACAATCACCTGACACAAAACAAGTTGTATTTGTCTCCACCTGAAGAATATAATATATATCCCAAATATGTCCTCTTCTTTTTGCCTGATTTAGTCTCCACCAACTCTTATATTCAACAGCCATTCAGCAACTTTTTTCAGTCTGCCAATTGGTAACAGGGCTTAATGAGAGCTGTGAGAGTGAACTCTTTGGCATTTTTTCCTTTTTTCTTTTTTGATGGAACAGGGGGAGAGAGAGGCGTATGACATGCAACAAAGGTCCCAAGCCAGAAATCGACCTCGGGAAGGTGCAGTAATGTGGCATGCGCTGTAACCACCTAGCCTATCTGTGTTTTCAGATCTATCAAGAGTTTGTTGCTGAGACAGAAACAGATCTTGAGCAAAGGTAATTTTCTTCTTATTTGTAGGTTTAAAAAATTGCCTAAAAAATTCGAGGGCCAAAATGTTAAGGACTCCTGAACGTTTTAGCACTACAATGCAACAAAGGTCCCTAGGCTGTAAACAAAGCTGGAAAGTTGCATGTTTAAACAACATTAGGTATTGGCACAGCTAAAAGCCATTTTCAGTATTATCAAAATGAATTTAGTCAGATAGCTTATCTGTGTCTTCAGATCTATCGAGAGTTTGTTGCTGAGACAGAAACAGGTCTTAGGCAAAGTAAATTTTCTCCTGTTTTTTTCATCTGAAAAATGTCATTCCAGTGCCAAAATGTTCAGGAGATATGTGGCTTGTAATAAATGGGTCCAATAGTTACTCTGGTTACTATGGGTCGAAAGCATCGGTCATTATCTAAGTTCACGTTCACTTCTCCCATTGGAATCAATACACTCACGACCTGCAGCTAAGTCTCCTAAAGAGGCGTGGCAGTGGCGAAACCCACGTGACACAGATACTCAGAGTTGGGGCATCTCGGATCTTAACTGCCTCTGATTTACTAAGAACATAGGCTCGTTCGAGATGAACTGCACCTTGCCAATCCGTTGTCAAGTCGGACAGTTTCCTGCCATTTCCAGCAGCCTTCAGGCTGAACAGGAAGTGACAGAAACACTGTGGTCTGATTCTGATTTAATAAAATGTTATCAGACCCATTTATCAGCTACTACACAGTCTCCAGTTGTTTTAATTATGACAGAGTAGCTGTCAAAATGCTCTACATGTGATCTGTTGCTGATTTTAATTAACAACCCACTGTAGATGATCCGTAATCTGAACAGATTTAGTCTCTCTGACTTCTAAACGCAACTACCAGCCACACAACATGTGGTTTGTACGGAATAAGCCTTTAAATCAGACACATATGATAAAAATCCCTCCAATTCAAAACAAAAGAAAGTTTATATGAAACATCATCATGCTGAGTCGATTCTGAACCAATCAGCTGTTGGATCAGCTGAGAGGCTGGCTTTGCCTGGCATGCCCTGGGTCTTGCAGTCGGTGAAAAGCAACTGCGCTGCCTGTGTCTCAGAACTGCGGCCGCCTTGATCTCGTGAGGTTATCGTTGCCCACGTGTGCATGACGTCAGAGCAAGTCGGGATCAAGTCGGACACAAATCTAACCGGTATGCATTGGGCGGCGATCGCCGGTGATCGATTCTGTGCAGACCTGGCTCATCTCGAACAAGCCTAGTGAAACGTGGAGCCATGACTGCCAATTTCCTCTAGAAGTCACATCTATTGAAAAACTTAAATATCCTCTTGATTTTGGAAGGAGCTTTGGACCCATACTTGGTCAGAAATGGAACCAAATCTAAAACGATTCACACCCAAGTATGTAGTAACACATGTGATTGAGCAGCGCTATTGGTTTGTCAGTTTATTAGTACTGCATAGAAAGGATAAAGACAGGAAAGGGAGTATAAGATGCTGTGTGTGTGTGTGTGTGTGTGTGTGTGTGTGTGTGTGTGTGTGTGTGTGTGTGTGTGTGTGTGTGTGAATCGTTCTGTCACTCTACATCTACCTGCTTGCCAGATGCCTACTAACAAGGACCTAGCTCCTTGCAGGCTAATACTCTACCTGCCTATCATACACAAGCCCACACACACACACACACACACACACACACACACACACACACACATACATACGCACACACGCACAGCATACAAACTAGGCAACGGCTTGGCTGCTTTCACAGACCGGTGCAGGACTGACTAATCAGTGTGACTCACACATCTCTGTGTACCTGAGACCTGGCCTCATGCTTAATGCAGGATGTCAGGAAGTACACACACACACACACACACACACACACACACACACACACACACACACAGTAGCACGGAGGTGAAACCTACTCTGTATTCAGTGTGTGCACTTGACATCGTGTCACTAACGTTGTCCGTCTGTGGCTTTGAATTTGTCTGTATCCATTATGTACCTGAGATAAGCCCATGACAGCTCAGTGTGTTGGGGGTTGTTGTTGTTGTGTTAGTGTGCATGCTGAGGTGTTGTCCCTGTCAAAATAGTGTAATTGTTAGATAACAGCTAGTATCCCCCTCTAAGAAGGAAAGATGAATCAAATGAACGGAGAGGAGCAAGAAAGAGAAGCAAGACAAAGAAAGGAAGAGAAGCAAATACAAATGGAGAGAGTGGAAGTGGGGCTTCACCAAAAGTAAATAATGTTCCTTCTTTGCCAAAGAAATGTCCTTTATTAATTGCCAGATAGTTATAGTTCATGTGTCTTTGATAATGTTTAAGCAGAACATTTCTTCCTGAGGGTGAAAATAACTGCAAAGCTCACTGAGAGTCAACATACCAGTTTGTGTGCTCAGCCACTTTCAGCTACTTTCACTGCTCCATATTGTAGATTCCCAACAGCTCTTATGGATATCCCCATGTAAAGCCTCAATGCTACCTGCACAGCACGAAACGGTTGAGAGCCAAAGCAAACAAGTGACTGGTGAAGACAATTGAGCACCTAGCAGTTACCACCCAGCTAGGTATAGTGAATAAAATGCCGGCAGATGTGGGACTTTGACAGATGCTAAGAAAGAAGATGGAATGTTCACTTTGTATTGCTTCTACCTGATGTATGGATGTAAGGATGCTGGTTAAAAAGTAAAAAAAAAAAAAAGATAATTAATTGGAAAGCATAACCCATTTACCAAAACTTTAACTGACCTCTTCATGCCCGAAAAGTACACACATTGGAAGACAAGTTGGGTTGAGACGAATTCCTGCAAAATGTATTCTGAGTATTTTACTTAGAACCATCTGGGACATAGTTTAAGCCAGTTGAGTGGTTGAGTTAAATCAAATGCTGAACTCAATGTGAGCAAAACTCAGGATGTGAAACCTGACAAACAAAAGCTACTAATGGAAAAACAACAACAAGCACTAACCCCTAAGTAAGATCTCTACGTAACCGCACGTCATCAGAATATTTAAAGGTCCCATGACATGGTGCTCTTTGGATGCTTTTATATAGTCCTTAGTGGTCCCCTAATACTGTATCTGAAGTCTCTTTTATATAGACCTTAGTGGTCCCCTAATACTGTATCTGAAGTCTCTTTTATATAGACCTTAGTGGTCCCCTAATACTGTATCTGAAGTCTCTTTTATATAGGCCTTAGTGGTCCCCTAATACTGTATCTGAAGTCTCTTTTATATAGGCCTTAGTGGTCCCCTAATACTGTATCTGAAGTCTCTTTTATATAGACCTTAGTGGTCCCCTAATACTGTATCTGAAGTCTCTTTTATATAGACCTTAGTGGTCCCCTGATTCGCCAATCTGAGCTTTCATTTTCTCAAAGACAGAGCAGGATATCCAGGGCTCAGTTTACACCTATCGATTTTTTCATGCCATGGGACCTTTAAGGTATGGAACTTCGGCTGATAGAAGGTTCTCCTTAGGATGTGCCATTTCTGCATCTGTAGCTATTGAGGAGGAGAGAGAGGGGGGGCGAGGTGGAGGGTGGGGGTGTGGCCTTGACAAACTGCCACTTTGCTCGTTTGAAAGCCATGATGTCTCTCTCTCATGGTTGGGCCAAATTCTCTGGGCGGGCAAAGCAGAGAAAGGGGAGGTAACCTTCCTCCTTATGACCTCATAAGGAGAAGATTCCAGATCGGCCCATCTGAGCTTTCATTTTCTCAAAGACAGAGCAGGATACCCAGGGCTCGGTTTAAACCTGTCACCATTTCTAGCCACTGGGGGACCATCAGCAGGCTGGGGGAACTCATATTGATGTATAAAAAAAATCTCATAAAGTGAAATTTTCATGCCATGGGACCTTTAACATCAAACAAACATATTATATTTGATATAAACTAATAGCACATTAAGCACTGTTACTGTAAGATTGATTTGATCATAGAGCACTTACTGTAGTGCCGAAAATGTAAGGCTGCATTTGACAAAAGTCGAGGTAAAGCTCCACCAGTCTTTGTCATATGGTGGAACTACAGCACAGAGCAGCATCCAAATCCCTGTTAATTCACCATATGTCTATATTCTCCCTCTGTGTCTCACGAACACTCCACCCGATACGAAAAGATTTTTTTTTTGATTTCTCACAGATTTTCCTACTACTAGAGCTGTCAGCTGAACTGAAATAACCACACCACTGTATGGACATTTTCTCATTTTACTTCCGATGGGAAGTAACATATTGGATCCTTGCTGATCCTTATTGAAGCAATGAGAAATATTCAGCAAAATCTTATTTCAAATGCCAAGTGCGGCTTCAGCACAGCCCAAAGCTTCACTCCACTCAGTTGGTTTTCACGTAGGCATCTTTGGCAGGTACAGATGAGTTAGCAGACCAATAACAAAGTGTTTAGCACTGAATATTTAGCAAGCCGCACACTGCTGAGCACACACTCCTGCTGAATATCAATCTGGGAGCAACAAATTTGGATTTGGATATTTATTTTCTGTGTGTGTGTGTGTGTGTGTGTGTGTGTGTGTGTGTGTTTGTGTGTTTGTGTACTTTCACTTCATATAGACTGAAAGGCACAGTTGCAAAGAATACAGAATTTCACTTAAGTGCTTACGTAAAGCCCAGCTCACCCATCACGCACACACGCACACACACACACACACACACACACACACACACACACACATTCCAAGAAAGCAAAATGGCTGCATACATGAAGTTCTAGTCCCTTAAACAAACGACTTGCACAGCATACATACATTAACATAGACACACACGCACCCAGAGGCACACTTCAGCTGCCAGCTACATCTGCCAGAGCACGAGGCTCGCCTCAGCCAGGAAATCACACATAGCTATGGTTTATTTATATCTGTGACTTGGCAAGGACTCACATACAGATTGAACTGGATCATACAGCCATGCAGACTCACTTATATACGCAAACACACACATATGCAAGCACACACACACACAGAGTTGCAGTCACACGCTCACTTGGAAATGCTTAAACAAAAGGGAAGCAAACAAAAAAAGTAAAAAAGTCTGAGACAAAGCCACAATTACATGTACTGTCTAAGGTATTCTTCCTGCTCATTTATCATACGCTCATATATACACACAAATGAACACACACTGCTAGAATATCTGCCTTAAGATGCATGAGAGCAACCTCAAAATCCTCACAAACTAGAATGAGGGCTGACTGAAGTAAAGAGGATGGAGAGGAGAGGACAGGAACATTTAACCCAACAGGACAGGAATTTCTCTTTTCCTCATCGCAAATGTATCAAGCCCACAAACACAAACACAAACACACACACACACACACACACACACACACACACACACGCACACGCACACACCCACACACACAGACATCGTTCCCTCGCGCAGCCCTAGATAATTGAAACAGCATTTAAATCGAATGCTGTGCGATTGAATAGTGGCCGTGAAAATGCTCTTCTGTCTGGGCTCTGTCCTCATTTGTCTGCTAATGGCTAAGATTGCGTCGGATTTTGGCAAAACAAATGCATGTGAGCATTTACTTTTTAGACGTTTTACTGATGCATTCATCCACAATGTTTATGAATATTGTGGAATTGAAAACGAGATCTATTCTAAAATGTCCTTAACAGGAATGTCATAACAGCGGCACATATAACACAGAACACAACTTTTTTGTGATTCAATTCAATTTTAGAGTAGATAAAAATCAAGAATCACCGAAGCAGAAAGTAAATTAAATTAGAGATTACATTTTTAAAATAACACTCAGTATCTCATATAATACATATTCAACAATGGCCAACAAATGTATAATGTATATTTAAATTTGTAGTTGCTGTAAAGAGCTAAAACTTGCAAATAAACCTAATTGTTGTTCTTAAATAGTAGCATTTTCTTTTTTTTTACAACAGGCTTTCATGCCTTCCCTGTTCACGCTCTGACTGGCCACATCTGTGGCTGCTTGTCTCGTGTCGGAGAGCTTGTCGCTTGATTTCAGCACCATGGACAGATGTCTGCCAAGCTGAGCTCATCTGGCCGTGAAGATTTTCAGCACCTTGGACAAAGACACATTCACACTCAGCTGTGAATGCTCCAGTTTGCTGGGAAACTTTTCAGAACATCAGCCTTCATTTATTCATAGTCTCTTCCAACTTATTCTTTCTTCTGTCTTTAAAGGTCCCGGGTAGCTACAGGCTATTTGTTGAAATGCAGAGGGACACTTTGGACAGGCCACCAGTCCATCACCGTGCTAACGCAGACATGCAAACATTCACAGTCATCCCTTTGGGCAGTTAGAAGTCTCAAGTCCACCTGAGCTGAAGAGTGTTTGGACTATGGGTGGAAACTAGGGCGTCAACAAGCATAAAGGCATGGGAATTTTGACCTGTGTTACCGACTGATTGGCTTTTAAATGGGTAGTCTCAGGCCCAAAATTGCCTCATATCATCTGGCTCTCAGGCTCTTAAACTGGGATTTATCCTCACAGAAATTGTCAGACTTTTCTAACATCCTGTCCACTGTTATTCACTCTTTATATACATTCTAGACAATATTTTCTTGGTTCTAGAGCAAAATAAAAAGATTTGTCCTAACCAATCCAGTCTTTCGGTAAACCTTCTAGAAACTGGCAGCCAGGCTAACAGCTCACTAGTATAAAACATTCATAAAAATGTGACTAAATATCTCCATCCATGTGTTTTAAAAAAAGAATTACAGAGTGACATAAAAAAAAAAACGGAGACTTCTAAACTGAAATCTGTTTGACCATGAAACAGTCCCCAGCGGGGCTGAAAACCTCTCCAGAGTCCCACAAACCAATGTCAAATCGCCCATTTTTTGCAAACATGCCAGCTTGCTGACTTTATTTAACTCTTTATTCTGTGCATGTATTTCCTGTGTTAAGTTTTAACACCGCGAAGGAGCTACTTGACCAATTACAGTACACTGTACGAAATGACAAAATAATTGAAAAGACAAAGAAACTGTTGTGCCTAGCCAACCTTGTGCTCAATTGCGACAGATTAAATTACGGGAAAAGGCTTACACCTGTAGACAAAGCTTGAAAGTAAGCCCAAGTCAAATAGCCGTTTCTTTCTTTTTTCTTTTTCTGTTTTTGTTTTCTTTTTGTTTTTCTTTTTTTTTCCCTCTCCAGCAGTATGGTGTTCAGAGCACAGATCTGCTGCTGGCTTCAGCTTGTCCTGATCCTTGATCAGCACCACGGACAGCCCCACAAAAAAATCGAATAAACTCCAGTGGCCTCCTGCCGTTTCAATACAATTCAATGCTTCACTCGTCTGCTGCATAACAAACACACCTTGCACAATTTCCTTTTGTGTTGCGGTCTACTTTGTGTGTGTGAGAGGAAATTAAAGGGGTGGGTAAGTGCTGTGTGAGACACTCTCCGAGTATTTATCTCATCTGCCTTATTGAATTTAATTTTGTTCTAACTATTCTGCCCTTCGAGGCGATACCAATGTTGTCAGATGAAATGCCCACAGAGTCATTTAAAAGCATCCAGTCCATGTGGTGGAGACAGAAAACAAAAACCCTGCTGTCAGCTGCAGTTTAAAGTAATGTTTGTTTTTTGTGTCACTACGTTGAGAGAACACAGGTGAAAGAAGCGGTTACATTGGTCTAAACTATGTGTCACTATGGGAACAGATGAGATATACAGCCGCTGTGAGATCACACACAGGTGTGAAGTGACTCATTTTCCACCCATCCATTATCTGTAACTGCTAATCCTACTCAGGGTCGCAGGGAGGCTGGAGCCGATCCCAGCTGACATTAGGCAAAGGCGGCTACACCCTGGACTGGTCGCCAGTCAATCACAGGGCAAGACACATAGACACAGCCAGCCATTCAGACCTATGGGCTTGTGGTAATTCAAGACAAAGACATAACAGTGTTTGGACTGCGGAAGAAAGCCAGAGAACCCGGAGAAAAGCCACACTAACACACGCTAACCAAACATACAAACTCAGAAGGGTAGCCAAGACTCATTTTACCCTTTACTATTCACTTTACAGTATTTGCACATACATTTGTAACCACGTTCATGCATTATTTTGAGTGTTTCATCGTGTGACTCATTCCGTAACCTTGGTGTTGCTAACGCAGTTGGTATATCTCAGGTGTAACGTTTTGTTTTATGTCTAAAATAAACCAACCTTAAAGTCCAACGTGGCTGATGAGAACTTGCTCTCACACGCTGTAAATGTTGGATAACGTTCAGCCTCCACTGATCACTGTTGTCAGGGATGATTGCCACTTGGCTTTCCCTCAGGCTCACTGATAGACTATTTTGCGGACTATTATGCCCACTGCTCAGCTAAATCACTGATTGGCACCTGGAGGAACAATATGTGGTGGAATATCACGAAAATGGAGCCAGTTTCCTGATTGCCAAAAAACTGTGATGAAGCCTCTCCCAGTATATAGGCTACTGTGGATTTTAGCAAACAAAGAGTGGAAGACCGCCGAATGAACTGCAATCAGGAAAATGATTCTGTATATTTGTTTTTGTGTATGTGTGTGTGTGTGTGTGTGTGAGTGAGTGCCTGCCTGCCTGCCAGCCTGCGTGCGTGCGTACGTGCCTGCGTGCCTGCGTGCAGGAAGGAGAGATTTTCAGGAGAAGAAACTGATCCGCTTGTGTGTGAAGTGAAACCTCAGAAAACAGAAAAAAAAAAAACATTGGATAAATGCAATGTGATTAAAAATCCACATAAATGCACTTTTAAATAAGCAATTGCGCTTTCTTATTACTAGCTGCTGCGCGTCCCTGTGTGTGTGTGTAACAAGCATAGTGTGCGTGCGCTGTGCACGAGCCTAGGCGTATTTTACTAATGCGCTGTTAAAATAACAATGAAATGCTGCGTTACTGACTTCAGACCAGGTTTTTGTTGGTCAGTGGCGCGATCACTTTCCGCTGTCTCAAGTTAGCAATACGCCAAGAATGCACCTGAACACACCATTCTGTAAGACCCACGGGTGCACAGATGGGCGCAGGTGCACTTGCTATTTAAACGACATGGGCACTGGAAGGGAAATCGACAACTGCGTTGGCCTTAAACAAGCAAAGACACTTGCGTCGGGCTTTGTGCTGTGCTGTGCCGGGTGCAACATAGGCCCCTCTATATTGCTCTTAAAAAAATATTAATGTTGTTCAGGTGTGGGAGTGGGCTAAGTATGATGCATGTTTGGGTCTGTGTGTCACACCCACACACACCTCAGCCTGTGGTGGCGGCCATGTCTATCACATTCCCAGCAGGGTTTAACACTGTGACTGTTAACTGTTGGTAAATGTGTGAACACTGCATAGCAACAATGTTTTGTGTGTCAAAGTGTCAGTAAATATGTGGGCAAAAAGGAGAAAAGCAGTCATCATGTGGAGCCCAACTGCTGCAGTCCCAGCCGCTAAAGCAGGCATCTTGGCTGGTTGAGAAACAGGAGAAAAGCAGCAGAAACCAGGCACCATTTTGTGTTTAGCAATAGATTAACACACAGTAGTACTCAACTAATTCAACTCACAGCTAGGAACCTGAGAAAATGGTAAAATCCATAAACTGACTCGCAACACGGCATCAGGAGATTCATATCAAAGCCGGCACGTATAAATCTCATCTAATCTCTTTACAATTTCAGAGTTTTTCTTTCGTGAATTAAAACTTTTATTAAGTTAAAACGCAGTTTAGTAAGTTCAATTCGCTTTGTGCAATATGCTGCTGATGCTACTTTTCAAAAAGTACTCATTTGAAAAAGTAAGTGGATGTCTATAAGGAAGAAAAAAAAATCATTCATGTCAAATCTGATGATAAAAAAAAAAAAGTTAAAAGAAAACAAAGAAAAGATAACGTGCATGCATCCGAAGGAAAGTTGTATTGAAAACAGCAAAGCAATTTATATTTCTTTCCCCCCACACACATTAAGAGGAATTCATTTTCATTTTCTAGCTCAAGGACGCTGGTATGTAGAGCCAGGCATCATTGTCATCAACAGTTAATGGCTGACCCTGTCTACCAGCTGAGCTACAGGTAAATGTTCACCTTTTTACGAATGGAGGATGTTTAGGACTCAGTAATGATATATAAAAAAAGAGGTTTAAATGGGAAAGCTGCAATGACTTTTACATAATAGTCACTACCTTTTTCATGTCAATACATTTCTTAAAATTCTTTAAGATTCAAAGGACATTCTCAACTCATCTTTAGCTCTCACACACCCTCTTCCTTCTCGATTGACAGCTCCGTCAGATAATTTCACTATAAAAAGCCGTTTTCATTCTCATGTGTCAGTTCCCAGTGGAGGACAGACTTCAGCTTATTTTTGGATGATTGATTTGGCTTTTAAGTAAATGACAGGAGACTGTTTTGGTCTGATAAACACTCCACGCTCATTCTTGACAAGTAGCTGGAATGAAAGCAAGGCTCCACACCTTTGAAATTGGAGACAAAACAACGTGAAGACAAACCCAGAGAGCTAAAAATGGGGTTTAAAAAATAAATAAATTGTGCATTTGCAACAGAAAATGACGCATGGAACAATTGAGGACGCAGGAATTTGTGCCGATGAGATTGACGACTATCCTGCTGAGTCAGCAGACACAGAAAAGCAACTAGAATTTGTACACACAGGTTTGCACAGTTAGACAATAGCCATACTGTATGTATACACACACTACACACACACTGCAGCACACCGTGGCAAAGCTGCCATTCAACGCTTATCTTGACAAATAAAATAACTGTCAATATCTCTGCAGAAAAACTCTCTCTCTCTCTCTCTCTCTCTCTCTCTCTCTCTCTTTCTCACACACACACACACACACACACACACACAATATTACACACACATACACAGAGTCAATACTGGAGCCATTGTATTTTAAACTACACTGTCATGGCTTAAGCCTGTCGGTCTTCATAACAACCTTTCTATTTCTCTCTCTCTCTCTCTCTCACACACACACACACACACACACACACACACACACACACACACACACACAGTGTCAATAAACCTAATTGCTGTCTGTCTCACTTAAGCTGTCACTAAGCCTTTGACCTCCTCCTGTCATGAATACACCCTTTTTCCCGCCATCTCTTATGTACACACACAGAAATACATACATAAACACACACACACACACACACACACACACACACACACACACACACACACACACTCACTCAAACTCACCTCCTCTACTCTCTCCCCCTGCCCATCTATTCATCCATTGCGATCTGTCATTGATGTCAATCATCTGCTATCGCAACTTACTTTTTTAAATTCTTCGCATTCTTGTTTTCCCTCCGTCACTCTCAGCTTTACTGTATATACAGCATCTCCTACTTTCTCTGTCACTCTCTCGCTCTCTTATTTCACCATTCACTCAACTCTCTCACTCTCTGCTTTCAGCTGAATGCCTCAATGAAAGAGAAATAGGGTATGCGACAAAGATGAATGCTGCAGAGAGCATATCAATTTACTCATACTGGCTCACTAGTTTCTTAAGGTACACTTAAGGGGTTTTGTGTTGCTGCGCCTCCTTTGGCCTTGAGAGTTGCATGAATGTATCCTGACAATATTCTACAAGACGTTTGTTGCAATGTGCAATGTGGATTGCCATAAATGCTTTGGCTGAACAGTGATGCTGCATTAGCCATTTCTCTCTTATCCCAACAATGGCGATAGGGTTGAGGACCAGGGTTTTTTAGGCAACTGGGCCAATGAAACTTACTGCAACGTTCTTTTTAGCATGGTGCACGTATCATGCTGAGGGTGTCCAACCAAGCCATGCCTTTGAAACATTCTTTCATTGGGTATCGGGCGCCCAAAACACTAACCTGACTCCGCCAGATGGATTGCTTTGCATTTGCTCGGCATATCCATCTGGGAACTTTCCGTTGGAGAACTTTTTGGAAGGAGCGGAAATACTGGTTAGCTGATTGGATGAACCATCTGTCTATCACCTATGTTGGTGATAGACGGGCCAAATCAATCAATCAAATCAACGAAGTGTATGAAAATACAACCACAAGCCCGCCCCTGCTGCTGCAGGCAAAGCATAGCTCGTTAGCTCAGCATGCAAGCAACATGTCGGTAAAGGAGATTTGCCGTTTGTGTAACGAGAATTTAGGAATAAAAGGAACCATTTCAGGTTCCCGCTCCATATTCCAAAAGAAGGATCCAAGAGAAGAAAAGCATTAGCGAGCGGCTAACAGAATTAGGGCTACCGCTGTCTGAAAATACTGGTTAGCTGATTGGATAAACCATCTGTCTATCACCACCTAGCCCGCCTCAAAACCAACGCTGATTGGCCCGGTCGTTTGGCTAACGGCTCCAAATTTTCTCTGCCTCAAGATGCCAGACTGATCTGCGAGTGGAAAACTGGAGCTCGCGAGATCAGGACGGTCCCACGAGGCTACCAAAACACTGGGGAATGCTGAAAAAGAATAAGGTTGTATGTGGCCGGGTTGGTTCAGTGGTAGCGCAGGTGCACATATATTTAGAGGTTTATGCCTCGATGCTGAGGTCCAGGGTTCGAATCCGACCTGTGACAATTTCCTGAATGTTTCCCCCCCCCTCTCTCTCCCCTTTCTCACCTATCTGTCCAAAAAATATTCTTAAAAAAAAAAAAAAAAAAAAGAATAAGCTTGTATGATGTGTTGTCTGACTGCGGGGTGGGCAAGGGCTTAAATGTGTTCTGAATGGCCACACTCAAAGGCGGGGTGAGAAGCCTGCCATCATCAACAGTGCATATGTCGAAAGTGAAGAATCTGGATATATAATAATATCCCTGTGTGCCACTTATTTTATTGTTGCATGTGAATTGCTGTGTTCGTGTGTTTTTATTCATTTTATTCGTGAGGCCTCACGCCTCTGGGGGCCTTGCGCCTGCCTGGTTTGCAATCAAACATATATATATATATATATATATATATATATATATATATATATATATATATATATTTATTTATTAATTTTTTTGGTCTTTTTTCATGCCTGTTCTTGACTCGATGTGGTCTAAAATGAAATTCCAATTTGTCAAAGAATCCAAAAAATATTTCTTTTCATTTGTAATGTCATGGCGTTACCATGGTTACGTTAGCGCTGCCTGCAAGAGTGCGAGCGAGCAAGAAGGAGACGGGAGAATGTCAGCTACACGAGAGCGAGACTGATTTCGCAAACACTGGACTGCAAAGACTTTATTGCTGTGTTTGCGGGCATGAAGGCAAGGAACGTGACTTTTACTTTATCCAGCATGCAGCACGATAAGTCGGACGATAAAGCTATAGAAAGAATATAAAGTGACATGCAGCTGAGCTGCCATGCCATAGGTCAGACGGCCTATTATTCTAACAGCTAAATAGTCTGTTATCTCTCTTAACACCAAGATACAAATACAACCATCTTTGTAGCAATGCCTTTCATCCTATCTCTTTTGGTACGTATTTCAGCAACATTTAAAAGCTCTATCCCTGCTTACTTTCTTACCTCCCCACATCAGTAGGTTTTTCGGATTGTTGGTTTCACAAAGGGTTGGGCAAGTTACTTCCAAAATGTAATACATTATAGATTACTAGTTACTGTCATTTGAGAGTAATTAGTTATATAACAATATTACTGTCTCTGAATTGTAATGCGTTACACTACTTTTGCATTACTTTTGAGTTACTTTCACCAAAATAAAAGCGGAAGTTTGACTTGGCAGCTAGCTTGTGAATTTCTCCACTGGATCAGTAAAGTCTCATCTTTATCCACTTTAATACATCACAGATTATTCATAATATTTTGTATAATTAATATGAATATGCAAAGTAACTAAAGCTATAAAAAATAGATAAGTAAAACGTACAATAGGCAAGTAGGAGAAAATGAAAATACTCAATTAAAAGTACCATACAGTTGTATTGAAGTACGGCATGGTTGTAAAATGTTTGTTTAAAGCACTTGAATAAGAAATTCATGTTGTTTAGTTTAAAACAGTCTAAAGGAAATTGTCAATTATAGTGTGATTAAAACTAACTAGTTACATTACGGTATTTACAGTACTTGATATACAGCTGATATGTGAAAAGGTACACAACCTTATTTGTTTAACAGTAATTTAGTTTTACTGCGAACCGTCACAGGAAGTGCTTTTATTTTGAAGTAGCCTACACGGAAGTTGTCGGTTGTGTACCTTGTGTACTCTTGCTAGCTTACTGAGCATGGATGTATTAAGAGAACTGAGATGTAACTGTTATGCATGTTGTTGATGCAACAAATACTGTCTATGGATAGGGTGACCAGATTTCCGGGAGCTGAAACCGGGACACTTTGCGTGTGACCCAGTGCTTGTGCACGCGCACACGCTTTTTAACGTGAACATGTGCCAGCCGAGGTCAGACATAGACAGCAACTTCATTATTTTGATCATAGACTCCTCCTATAATAATAAATGTTAAAATGGTAAAATTAACAAAATTGCAGCAACAGCCTTTTTCAGTTCAGAATGAGATTTATGTTGAGACTTTTCTAAAAAATATTTTTGAAGTGTTATTTATTCCAATAACACCAAAAGAATTAAAATGATTGAAAATTTTGAGCACTAAACACTTCATTTCCTGCATTCTGGTGAATTTTTATGCACCTATTTCTACCTTTTTCTGAATCAATGTATACTGCAAATATCGTTATGTAAAGAGAAAAATAGATTACAATCCAAATATAAAAACATAATGGAATATATTGAAGTAAAGCTAACAGGCATTATGTATTGCTTTCAAATATGTATTCTCCTTTGGATGGACTTTTCTAATTATAGCTGAGTCAGCACACATGTAGCCTAGGCATCATTTACTCCTCCCTCCTGTTTTGCTCTTTTGTTGTTAATGTAGGCCTATTAATAAACCCCTGGACTGTAATATTTCAGATGTGTTTGAGCAATGTCCAAAACTTTGTGCACATTCAAAATACAGTATATCTGTGTTCTCTGTGATTTGGAGGAGTCGTGATTTTGAGAAAAATAAAGTTATAATAGGCTATTACAAGAATAAAGTCACTATTTCAGAAATCTACCTGCACCATAGTCTGGTTTTACGTGATTGCTGTAGCTCTCAGATCTTCTGAAAGACACAGAGCCCTGTTTGGGTGTCTGAATGAGACAAAGAGTTTAGCTAGGGAAGTGGCCGTACGCTGCTCTACATCGGAGGTGGAAAACCGAATCTACTGCAGAAATACACGGAGCACAAACGCAACACATCTACCGCAGCATGTCGACAGCAGAGCGCATCCGTTATAACCTGAGGCTGCGCTGCATTTTACAGAGAGAGTGGACACTAAGAGACGCACAGGTCTTCTTCAGAGCTCCGTGTGGTTGAGTCTGAACACTAGAATGTAAACATCACGTCACAGGAACTTCAAACTAAATCATTAGTATTGCGCTCCTTAACTTTGTGTTGATGGCATCAATGTATTACACTGATTTGGCTAGGATTCCTCCGAAAACTTCACCCGGCTTTCACAGCTTTTCCTCCACGTAGAGACGGTTGCTAGGTGATAGCAACAAACACAACATGGTCGGACCCTGCATGTAGCTGCCCGTTCTATTCGCCTCGGAAAAATAATCTGGAAAAAGTTACATTTGGGACTACACTCAAAACATTCGGGGCTCAAGCCCCAGCAAAATCGTCTCCTCTTAAAACCGGGACATTTTAGCGTTCCGACAGGCTTTTGTCGGGACTCGGGACATTAACTTCAAAATCGGGTCTGTCCCGGTCAAACCGGGACGTATGGTCACCCTATCTATGGATGCAACCTATGGATGCAAAATGTCTGTCAAGCTAAGTTGCTCACTTTCTTGTTTGTAAAACTGCAACTGTAATAATTATTACCGTATTATTACCGTTCATGACAGAAACATATTGAACAGTAAATGGTCACAGTAAAAGACAAGCGTTTTTGGTCGCCAAGCCATTCCACTACAGAGTTACTCTCCACGGCTGATAAACTGCAATGATATTTACGTGTAAGCAAGCCTAAACATTAATTCCCGACATGTTTAAATCTGTCAGCGGCTCGGACACACTGCTGTCCGAGCTGACGTACTGTCACCTGTTGGGACACAGATGTTTTTTTTCCTGTGAACAAATGCTTCGCGGTGTTGGGAAATTCTTAAAAAAAGTTGCGTTAAAATGCGTTGTAACTCGCGTTACTGAGATTGTAACGGGTAATAATATTACCGAAATTTAATTAGTAATGCGTTATATTACTGCTTTACAGCAAAAAAGAATACATTACTGTAATTGCGTTACTTTTGTAACGCGTTACTCCCAACACTGTTCGTCAAGACACAGTCCCCCCTAATTCCAACATTGGAAAATTGTGGAAGTGGGGGTTTTCAGACACAGTTCGACAATTAAATTCCCATCCTGGCCTGTACTGTTGATGCCAAACAGGATACTTCATGGACTCTCTCTGATCCTTTTATGATGACTTCACTCCTCAGTGGTCAAGTGTTGACGCTCAGTGCCGACCCATGTTCTTGCTGACAACAGCCGCTTTAGCTGTTGTAACCTATTCATGACGTTCAATAAATGGTGCAATGGTCTGAGATCTAATGCTGAATTTAGAGCCTGGTTTTTTCCCCTCTCTAAACCATCAAACCCACAAGATGTTATCCTCCTTAGAATCAGAAAACACAGTTTTTTGCTTTTTGCATCATTTTCAGAAAACCATTCACTTGGTTCTCGGAATACCAGGTGCTCTGTAATAGGCATGTCAATTGGCAATTATCATGCCATGTTCAAAGTAGGTCAAGCTTCACTTGTTTTGCCTGTTTGAACACTACTGAACACTAACAGATGCTCTGCCTAATATAAATCAAACACCACAGTCACATAATATCTGACTTTATAAACTGCCAATTGTTATCTTCCCATGTAGAAAAAGCTTGAACGCTTCAACTCTTCATATTCCAAAACTGTCTCCTAAAAAGCGCAAGGTTAGCACTGTGGACAGGGAAACTAGGACTCACCAACATTAGATCTTTCACCTCTTTCATCCCTTTTGTTGCTGTCAGTATAAAGCAACACAGATCTGTCAGGGCCTGACAAGACTTCCTGGTAATGAAGTCTTCAAACTTCACACTGCACCAGCAAAAGGGTGAGAACATTTGGGCCACAATGTTACTATTAAAGCCTTACAACTCAGCATTGCACCTCTCATTTCTTAATCAAAAAGTGCTGTCCTATATCTTGTTCTTCAGATTTTCTGTTGTTGATGAAGTTTCACTTTGTTTTGCTGTTCATGCTAAAATAACAGTTGTTCTATTTATTCAAAACAGCAGTTGAAATGATAAAACATTATATGACTAGGGTACATGCTGCATCCCCACTGTGTTCCATTAGTCGTTAATAGTGAGCAGTAACACTGAGAATCGCAGGCTATTCATTACTTTTTGATTGGGCATGACATCAGTCGCATACGTGAGCACATTAATGATAAATGTCAATGTGCCTGAGTTAGTCAACCACGGTGACTATCTGGCTCTGCAGAGAATATAATCAGGCCCCAACCTCTAAAAGGCAATCTCAACGCTAAGCCGATCTTTGTCTGCTGAATTATAATGGTGGAGATGTTTCTGCAGCAGAGATGTATCGAAAAGCATGTTCAGACTGGCTAAGACACCTGCTGAGCTTAGGTGGAGCCATGCACCGATCAGAGAGATGAATGGCTTTGGTAAAATACCCATGGCTGCTCACACAAACACACACACACACACACACACACACACACACAGAGAGAGAGAGAGAAAGAGATTAAAAAGAAAGGAAAGGATAAGAATTACATTTACATTTTGAGGCTTTTGGGTTTGATGAGCAGAGTTTTAGGCTCTTTTCCCACCATGATCAACTTCCTAAGCTTAGAAAATTAGCCTACTGAGCCTCACACACACACACACACACACACACACACACACACACACACACAGAAGTTATGGTATGCCAGGTTGATTGTACCTGGGAGCTTTGAATGTACCACAACAAAGAGCAGGACCATTTGGGAAATCAAGGAGGATGACTTACTTACAGTACATAACGGAAGTAATTTGCTCATTTACACACATACTGTACACGTTCGCAAACACAGTCATAACAGGCACATAAACAGCGTCCCTTCCGTTGCTTTCTTCTCCAGTAAAAAGGCAGAGCAAAAACTTTCCTCTATCTCTTCGTGCTTTCACCCTGAGCTACCCGCCGACTGAATTAAACTGAGAGAGAGAGAAGGTGAGATGTGAATTACACAGCGTCACCTGTCAAGGTCACTTAAACTTAACAGCTAACTGCTTTCCAAAGAGTGTATTTTTCTCAAAAAGATTGGTTTCTTATGAATTCTCTCTCTGCTTTACTGAGACCTGTCATGGTGCCTTTGTGTGTGCGTGAGAGAGAGTGTGTGACTGCCAGCTATTTCAAGCTACCTCTTCTATGGCCGTTGAAAGAAATAAGAAGTCCCTCAGGTAAAGAATAATTTTAGTATATTTTAATTTTAAAATGCTCAAATCTTCTTCTTTAAGTTTAATTTGTGTCAGCACACACATATTTAGGCAATGGTGTGCTTCCTACTTTGTGGCAAGAATTCAAGGAAAGCCCTTTCCTGTTTTATCATGAAAATGCCCCTGCGCACAAAGCCATACAGAAATGGTTTTCCCAGTTTGGTGTAGAACATGACTGGCCTGCACAGAGCCCTGACCTCACACCCATCCAACACCGTTGGGACTAACTGAAATGCTGACTGCGAGCCTGGCCTTATTGCCCAACATCAGTGCCTGACCTATATAATGTTTGTGTTGCTCACTTGGTGTAAATCCCGGCAGCCTGGTTCCAAAATCCTGAGGAACGCCTTCCCAGTAGAGGGGTGACTGTTATGTAAGGGATAATGTAGAGCTGTTTCAAGACATTCTGCAAGTCCTGCATCACCCTGTCAGGGTTCTAATTCACAATAATGAAATGACCGGCTCGCTCTACGTTATCCCGCTTATTACATGCCTTATTACACAGCTACTCATACAGAGGTTCTCCGCTCATAATGCCGGGCCCCAGTCGGGACAGTTAATTTTACCACTGATGAGCACTACTCTCTGACGGAAGTCAGATCGCCCCAATGAGTGAGCTAAACATGGAGCTAAGTAATGCTCTGTTTGCACTGTTGCAATTAGCGCTTGAAGCGATTCCCGTTCCCTTCCAGACTCTCTCTGATCAACGGGATGAGCTCCGTATGAGCACAAATATTTATTTAAAAACGTTTATTATTTAAAAATGGTCCGCCAGGGTCTATGATTACAACTCCGTCCATGGCAACGGTCTGTTATACTTAGCAACGGTCTGTTATACAGAAATAACAATCAGAATGCAGTATTAAACAATGCCGTGTTATAAAGTAGTAGTGTTTTGGAATGAGATGTTAAAAAAATCCATCGGTGTAATCTTTAGCCATCATCATATATTTGAACATGGAGTTGACCCTTAGCGTTCCCTTTACCCAATCCATCTAGTCAGCTATATATTGCCATAGGTGAACTAGGCAATTGCCTAGGGCGACAAATTGGTGGGGGGGTGCCCTCTATTGGTGCCCTTAAGTATATATCTTTCTCTTGACAACATTGATTAACGAAATAAAAAATGAAATAAAACCCTGGTGAAATAAAACCCTCATTAAAACAAATGAACATTGCGCCCCCCAATATTTGGAAGCATGTTCTCACGTGTCGCCATATATCCAAGCAGTATCACTAGTGATAAACATACAGAATAAGTTGAACAGACTGACACAAGTTGACACGTAGCTAGCTTTAAGTTCATTTTAACTTTAATGTCACACATAGGATTCTTTGGATAAACACTTTGGTTGTGGGCTGTCGTTTACATAGCTTAATCCACAAGCTGTCTTTCACAAGCAACAGAATTGTTTTTAAAAAGGGAACATAAAAACCTAGTGTTAGCCTTGTTAGCCAAACTGCTTGCTGCTGCTGCTGACAAATTCTATTCTATCTTAATGTAGAATCTGCTACGTATGCATTCCACATAATACATGGCCTGGATTGTATTTACGGTAAATTACGGTAATGTAAATAGTAGATACATGTGAATAGCCTACACGTAGTAAATGCAATGGTGTTGGTGATGAGTGGTGTTATGTTATGCTAATATTATTTGGTATTTTAAAATGTCCAAATGCACTCCAGAAATGTTTTGCAGAGACCCTCACCTCCTGAAGAAAGCTTAGCTGATCCCTCAGGTTCACCTCTGTCTGAACCTTGTAAGTTTGTTTATTTATTAAAATTATTGGTGGTAGTAATATTATTAGTTTTAGTAGTAGAAGTAGTAGTGGGCTATAAATGCATATTGATAAAGCCATAATCATCCTTCATAGTTCAAGATTATGTAAATACACTCAAAATATGACCTCACACTTCCATTCATTGTAAAACTACGACTTTCAACCTCAGAGAGAAAATCTGTCAGTGTATTGCCTATTGCCATCATGTATCTGTATTAAAAGATTAAGATCAATTGTATGTATTTGCCTTCAGGTGAAGGAGCAACAGACTCAACCAGCCCTGCTTCTACACTACAGCCTGCAGACACCCTCTCCTCAACAAGTTTCTGATATCCATGAGTCCATCAGGAGAGAACCTATTGATACTGCTGACTGGCCAACCCTGTCTGTCACGGTGAGGACTGAATTAGTCAGTAGAGGACCATATCATACCAATCCAGATTTCACCTTTCCCAAACGACAGGATGTACGAAGGATACATCTTATTTTCATTTATTTTGCAGGGAAAGTGCAGAATGTATAAATGAGGGGCACATTAAAGCCACATGGCTAATTCAGTTGTTGTTGGAGTTTGTAAAGTTCCAAAGTTACTAAAAATAAAAATGGTCTGTACCTATAATGTATATCAGAATGATTACATGAAATGGATGTGGTTTAAAGTGGCCCTAGGTGGTAGGTTGTGGGCGGGGGGGGTGCAAATCTCAGTGTCGCCTAGGGCAGCCAATGGGCTATAGCCGGCCCTGCATCTAGGGGTTCATTTCCTGGAATAACTTTCAAAGACCTTCACAGTGGATTCATGAGCTTGTTGTTTTCAATCTGACAAATTAATTATTAATCTAACCAGCTAACTAGCTAATCAACCCACAAGCTAACCAATTTGTAAATAGAGGTACATAATCATAATAACAGTCTCCGCTTTCCCCACAAACATAGCATGTTGACTCTACTGTTACTGCAGATATTGCCCAACATCAGAGCATACAGATGGTACAGCAACATAAATTAACAAACATACACACACAAACACACACAGACACACACACAAACTTGTTTAGGCCACTATTAAGGACACTCAGTACTCACAAGAACATACAATATTCTTTGCGAAGACTTGCAATAATTTTCTGTAGGCTTATCCTAACAATAACCAATCCATATCTCACACAATCTTTTCACTAACCTCATCCTAAGTGTGATGCTAGCGTGTGTCAATGGGTAAATGCCCATTTGTATATTTGTGTGTACAGCATACAAATATACAATGCCTCTCTTTCTTACCATTACCATATAGGTTACCCCAGGTAAGGACAAAACAAGAGCAAAGCAATGCAGCTGCATCTCCACCTGTTTCTTATGATTGACAATAAGCATGAGACTGAGGACCGTTTTTGTCTGTAAAACATGTCTCGTACAGTATGTGACACAGGATCCACTCTTAGTATGGGAACACTGGGTCTCTGAGGCCACAGGCCCCAGTGGAGCAGCATGTGTCTATCCATAATTACGCCCAGTATGTTCAGAAGATGCAAGACATCAACACCCTAAATAATTTGGATAGAATATACCACAACACGTTCAGTGGCTTGCCAGAAAATGTCCAATTCGAGCTTACATGGTTCTTAGATTTGATGAAATGAAAGTTTAATGATCCCTGTTGGGAAATTGGGCCACTACTGCAGCAAAAGAAGAAGAAGAAAAAAATGCGTACATCAACACATTCAATTGAGATCACAGTAGTTGTGAAAAATGTTATACAATACAATCAAATTAAGATGAACAACTCTTATAGACTTCCATCTTGTATCTCATTACACACAAGGCTTCTCACCTGCTTCCTATCCCAAGTCAAACGCTGGAGGTAGTCATGATCTATTTATATAAATGGCTTCAAATGTAGATACATCGCTCGGTACAGTAGATATGAGAACGATAATATGCTCCTTTAGATTTTGGAAGTGTTTGACAGGTAATTAGTTACAATCTTTTCCAGGTATGCCTGCAGGCTTAATAGTATCTGTCTGAATTAGAGTGAGAAGCAGCAATGGAAATGGTCCCCAAGTTATCTTCACACAGAGCTGAACAGTAGTAGACACTTAATTTGCAAGATAAGGTTAGCCTTCCGTAGCCGGACCTTTCTGCTCACTTCGTTTTAGCACAGTGACAGCAAAGGAGAAACAACTGATTGAAATGGGAATGAAGTGAAGAAAAAAGTCAAGACAAAATGTAATATTTTTTAACCAGAAGTACTTGTGAGCGCAGGGTATATATCAGAGGTTATGGTCTTTTGTGACAGAGAATTAGAAAACCTTTAAATCCAATTAGCACAAATGAAGTGATTGGTCAAAATCTAAGGATAAAATAAGGGGTGATGGAAACTAAATCAGACTTTATCAACCATCATCTGTAGAGTCAAAATGAAACCCTTCCTGTGAATCATCCAATCACTGTAAAATTAGGATCAGACGGGTCAAGAAAAGGCCAATCATGTTTCACTTTCTACTAGCTCTTATGTGGAGAACAGGAATTGTTTTTCTCTGTAAAACATTCAGTGAGCCGAATAAGATCAGATAAATAAAGAACGCCTCTTGTTCTTCAGCTATTCGAAATGTAATTACACAGTACTGTATCTGCCCAGGTCTGCCTGCAGGCACGTATCTGTCTAAATGAAAGGAATGAATAGCAAATGAAATGTAGTTGTTCACACTGAAAAGCAGAGTAAGCTTTTATCAGCGCTTTCAGTGTAGAGAGATAACGTTTTTAGAGTTTGTTTTTTTACCAGTATATATATATATATATATATATATATATATATATATATATATATATATATATATATATATACAGTACAGGCCAAAAGTTTGGACACACCTTCTCATTCAATGCGTTTCCTTTATTTTTTAATGACTATTTAAATTGTAGATTCTCACTGAAGGCATCAAAACTATGAATGAACACTTATGTACTTATCAAATAAGTGTGAAATAACTGAAAACATGTCTTATATTTTAGATTCTTCAAAGTAGCCACCCTTTGCTTTTTTTGATAACTCTGCAAACCCTTGGTGTTCTCTCAATGAGCTTCATGAGGTAGTCACCTGAAATGGTTTTCACTTCACAGGTGTGCTTTGTCAGGGTTAATTAGTGGAATCTTTTCCCTTATTAATAAAAAAGCAAACGTCCAAACGTTTTTCCAAATCCATATAAACGTTTGGAAAACTATTGAATTTATATAATTAATTATTTATAATAATTTTGCAAGTTAGACAGTGCGCAGGAGTTTCTTTGCAATCTCTACCCATTCAACCACACGGGAACACAAGTGATAAAAGGCAGGTTTTTAGACCAGAGGTGTGAGAGAGACATGGAAAAGGATCAAAGGTGGAGCAGCTCTCACAAGGATACTAGAACACATTTTTGAACAGATTTGCTGGTCGAGGCTCTGTTAGAGCATGACATTTGCTGCATTGTGACAGCTAGAGCCACATCTTGAGTCTGAGACATTCGATAAACACTGGCCTCAGTCTGTGGTGCACACGAATGTTCTATTTCAACTTGAATTTTTTAGGATCGCAGGTGTGGAAAAGCACACTTTAAAGCAAGCTGTAGCACTGCAGATGCACTGAACGTTGTCCTCTACATATTTAAACACTCAAGCTGATGCCCCGCTGAGTTTAACTTAACACAGGAATAAAGGTGGAAGAATGTGGAGATAAAAAGAAAAAGCAATGTGATCTTCTTTGTTTGGTCAACAGTGATTCATGACGCATTCCAGTTGAGCTTTTGGAGTTTTTCTGGCATGTGCAGTTCTCATTGGGCAACTGCTTTATGCTTCCTTTGTTGAACTACTGATGCGCTTTGGCTGCAGCTTCAAAAAGTATTTTTTGGTGACAATCCAGTTTTGCTCTCTTATCAGGCAGCAGAAACGACTATGACTTGTTTGCTAACTAGCTGGTTGAGAGACACAACATTTCTGTTGGAGATAATTGGTCAAATGTGTAGGATAGGTGCTGTGAGATGCATGAGTGGGTTCTTCCGTACAAATTCTGTTTTGTTGAAGCACTAAGTATGAAATCATAAGCTCTGCCACTGTGTTAATGCATCTAAATTTGTCCTTTACATATTTATTCTGCAACTCTGCTGCCCTACTGCATTTCAGAAAAACGCATTGAAAAATGTTTTTGCAGAGAATGATTCATACCACTTCAGATTTGGGGTTGCAAACTTTACGCAAAGAGTATTTAGGCATAGTGTTAAATTCTAAGAATACTAAGCATACTATGAAAAATAGAAATGGTGTGCTTTTAAGCATTGTCCCATTATATACTGTAATCTTGCTGAACTCGTCAGCAGCTCCTTTGAATTTGTGCTAATGCAGGCCAGATGCAGGGTAATTCAAGTAAGAGGGGTTCCGTAAAAAGGCGGACTCCCTTTGTGCATTTTGAAATTCTGAACATTCTGAAGTGAGGACAAACATGGCATGGAAAAAGGGGGGTTTTAGATAGAAAGACAAATAAGAAGCAGTTTCTTTAGGCCAAATTCTTTTCGTCAGCTCTAAATGCAGGTCCTTTTATTTTATAACTCTACTGTGATTTGCATTTTTATCTATTTTTCCCTTCAATTGTTTTCTCAAAAAATATTCTATCAGCACCCAAGGCAACATGGCAAAATATTAGGAAGTTTCAGGCAACAACATAAACTGTACAAAACAGTATTGCTGGAAAAAGACAGAACAGATAGAAGGTGTGTGTTTATGTATGCCAAAGAAAGAGGAGTCCGGAAGCCAAACGACTTTATTCAACACATCATCAACTCCCGATGGATTCAGCTTCCAACGCCATGAACAAGTTTTACCCTGAGAGGAACTGACAGCGGAAACTTCCAGTCATTCAGCAGGCTATACTGTATGACACAAAGAGAATAAAAAAACGTCTTGTCCATCTCCACCCCAAACTGCAATGTGCAAGATTTGTCTGTAAAAAACCCATCATATCTCTATATTTCACAAAGTGGAGCTGCAAGAGTGTCCTGCATTATAAATAAAAGCCATTTATGTTTATGTATCCTCAGAATAGGCCTACAGGTTAAAATGCCTTAATCATCTCTTAATCTATGCATTTAACCCTTAACATGAAATAATAGTCCATTAACCGCTTTAGATTAAAACCCCAATATTGCATTATTTCGCAGCCTTTGGGGAAAGGCTGGGGAAATGACTACTTAATCATGAATGTATGCACAAACTAAATTTAAGACTTTCTTTTAACTTTGAAGAACCAAAGTTGCCTGTTTCATGACGTAAAGTCACCCTGCACAAAATACTGACTTGTATCTGTGCAAATAGATCACATCTCTCTAATATCACTAGAGAGGTGTTTGCACATTCCTATCCTGATGTGGGGGATGTCTGTCCACCTCTCTGAAATCTGAGATTCAAATGTATCCTGGGCAAGCTTGATTAGGTACATCACTAATCCATAAACCAATTGCTTTCTAAAATGGGAAACACTACGGGTCTTGGACCCAACACCGACAAAGTAACCTCCAGCGCAGAGCGCACTTTCAGTACTGAGAGTGAAAAAACACTGTCATCGTAGCTATCAGCCACTGCCATTTACAAGCTAACATAAACAAATAAAAGATGCTAACTACTAGACTCCTCATCTCAGGCGGGAGGATCAAACATGTAGGCCTAATGGCTTAAAGGGGTGATAGAATGATTATATAGGGTATTTCACACTGTTGCTTAAGGTCTCCGAATTGGGTATGTAACATTGGTTGGGCTGAAAATGGCCCGGGTGCTGTTCTATGTGCCCTAATGCAACCCTGTTAAACAGCCCTATATGAAACAAAAGCACACACACACACACACACACACACACACACACACACACACACACACACACCGCTCCTCTCTGTAGCCATCAATTTTCGTAAAACAGCCCATATTTGATTTCTTGCATAAAAAAGTCTCAGAAGTGAATTTAGTCATGAAATAGCAGACGAACAATGTATACAATTTCTGAGATCTGCGCGACCTAGATTCAGAAGACAGTCAGATCCAGAGTTCCTCAATAAGGGAGAGTAGATGTACCCTTTTCAGAGATTTTTTTTTCTTTTTTACTTTTTACGTGGGGAAACCAAAATATAAACCATAATCTTAACTCAAGGGCCACTTGCTAACTTTTTCTTGGGCAAAGATTATGATTGACAATGATTTTCTCAACAAACCCCTTTCAGGAGTTCCCACTTTAAAACTGATAAGCTCCATTCACATTCTTACATTTGTACCTTCTAACATTTCTACTGACTTTCACCCGGACTGTAAGTGAGCTACGGATCTGTCCCATATCCACTAACAACTTTCAACCTTCGCTGGTTCCAGTATAAGAACATCTTTTTGAGACAACCATTGGCTATTGTTGAGATTCTGTATACTGTTGTATATTTTCAGAAAGGCATGCAGCAGTTTCTGAATACCGGCGCCACACTATAACAATTCTGCAAGGCTGAAACTCTTTATTTCCCTCCCTAAGGCCATCCCTCTTCTTCACTTCCCTATCTCCCCTCTCCCCCTTTTTGCATTCTTCTAAAAAAACAGCCAAATGGTGTTTTTCTTCACTAACTTATCGCCACCAGCCACAGTCTGGCATTTCACAATGGGAGAAAAAAAAAACATTTGGGGCGGCGATAAGATTTGTCCTCACTGTTACTGGCGTTATTGTTGCAGACAAACAGCAGAGTTAACGTTGGAAAGCATCTGTCTCCCACACCGCCCTCCATGTTTCTCTCCATCCCTTCTTATATTTGTATTGAGGGAAACAGAGGAGAGGAATGAAAACGAGGAAGGCAGAAAAACATAGACTACAACATACACAGATAGAGGCACATGGAGCAAACCTGTCACTTCACAGATTCACAGATTGGCTTTCATACACACACAGTCATACACACTCACAAACGCACGCAAAGATGGACAGGAAAGTAAACGATGGCACAGCAAAAAGCGGATGTTTGTACTCAATAAGGAAATATATTTGATTATATTATCAATCATTTTCAGCCATCATCTTTTCCATTTCTCAGTCAAATTTCTATTTCCACATATTCATCTCCAAGGTCAGGATGTTTCTGGAGCTGATCCCACCATGCACTGGAAAAAAGGCAGGTAAACAGCTTATACAATTTGCTAGTCCATTACCTCTAGGACCTCTATATTGAAGTCGCTTGTGTTTTCTTTTTGCAAACCAACCACTTAAAGAGTCAGTTCACTGCCATTATAAGAAGAACCTAAAGTAACTCAACTGGTACCTAGCCCTTAAAACAAATGTTTAACAGGATTTAAGATTGTTGGTGCTACGCCAATACAACTACAGTGAATGGAATGGAATGTGTGATGTGTTTATGATGTTTACGGCATTGCAAATCTCATTCCAGAAAAAAAATACTTGGTTTCTTATGATTATTCGCTAAACCTCATTGTTAACATGTTTCTTTTGATCTGTTTTCCACCAAAACAGTAGGCCCAATTAAAACTTGATGGAAACCACTACAACATTTGCAGGGTTTACTTTGCATACATTAACAGATTTATTACGATAAAAGTCATTTCCATGTGCTTATGGACGATTATGTAAAGAGTGCAAACATCATGTAATTGTGAAAATCACTTGCCAGTATGAGCTCTGATATTACTATTATACTGTGTTTGCTATTGAGACTGTTGAGATGGAGGATATGTCCTAGCACCTTACAAGTAATCAATAAATACTAACAGCATAGCTAATGATATCGGGTGATGACTCAGAAATGATGTTGGGAGACCTCAAAGATTACGACCAGTCCGATGAGTACAAATCAAATGCAGCTTTATTTACACAGTGAACAAACTTTCACGACACTGGGACAACGATGAGCATACAGACAAGTCTGCCCAAGGATGACCAACATGTACATCAAGATGAATCCCTTTTAAACTCGTTTTGTGCTTACACAGCATGAGACATCTATTTCAGCGCACAAGTTTTAATCTTAAACTACACCTTTTATGGCACGTGATCCTAATAGATTCCCACATTCCTGGCTCCAATTCCTCTGTGTGACAGTTCACACATTCTAAGTTAAGTTTTACTGTGAGACCATATTATCTTAAACTGACTGGTCTCTAGAAACTCCTTAGAATAGATTAGATAGATTCAAACATCTGCATGCACACATACCAAACCTATCAGCTAGCACTACCAAGCCTCATAAAAGTGGAGTCAACCATGCAGTGCCTTCAGTCCATGATGTCACACTCGATTCCAGATGTGACGGTCTTGCACCTCTTTTCACTGACTATGTTTACGTGCGCATAATATTCCGGGTTTTGCCCTTATTCCGAAAAAGGCGATATTCCGTCCAAGCTGTTTACATGGCTAATGAAAGTGAATATTCCATTAATATTCCCCTTTACAAATGCAAAACAGGATTTTTTTCAAAAGGTGGACTCGTTGGACCGTGGGAACGCAGCATCCCTCTTTCATTCCCTCAACAAGCTTCTTGAAAAGGTCGGCGTCGCGATGTTTGCGCATTTCCCCAAAACCTGTTGATATCCAAGTCTTTGATAATGTTTAAAAGTAGCTGTGTTTCTGCACAGAGCTGACCATAAGCCTGCGGTAAAAACCCAGATTGAGACGCATATTGCGAATGCGCTGTACACATGTCCAAACAATGCCTCTAAAATCCGAATAATACCGGAATATCCCACATGTCTTAAGTGGAATATTGGTGTGCATGTAAACGCACTGACTGTAATTGCAGATCTTATGACAAATGGACGGCAGAACATGTTCGCAGCTGTTGAAACTTTGATTTCAGAGTAAAAGAATGGACAATGTTTTACTTCTGGACCCACAGACAGAAGCAACACTAGCTTTAGGCTGATTTCGCTACTGCCTACAGTACCATTAATAGAAAAGCTTTCCTCCTCTCACGGCGATCAAGACCCGGTAACACAGCAGAATGGATACTCAACCAGATGTGCACCTGAAACTCAATGCAAGGTTGCACCTTTCCCCATGCAATTGCACTCTCTTGTTGCTGTAAGAGAGAAATGTCATTGCCTGAGTCCAAAATCTATTTTTGTCCTGGTCAGAGATTGCAGCTTGTTGGAGGTGTTGAGAGAAATCTGTATTGATTTGTCCTTCGACTTTTCCTCCTAATTACTGATAGTAGCCTACGTAGGGCAACTCATCTGTGCCCATGCTCATGTGGGTCATTAAGGTGTTTGATGCTACTTTAAAATGCTGACTTACAAGTTCTGAGGTTGTACTAAATGTTTGAAAACCGCTTAAGTGAAGTCATCCATGGCCGTTTAAGAAATACTTTTAATTGTTGTATTTTCTTCTTTTGGAACAATGTGTTTCAGATCCCTATCTTAAACGTCTTCTGCGGATTACATTGGAAGACATGCTGCTAATGCTCCAGAGGTCTTAAGCTCACATGCTGTCCATCGGGACTATGGATGTAACGCAGGTCAGCAGTGGGAACATTACCCGGAAGTAGACAGGTGTTCATTATTCTTCACGTTGGGTATTTCTGCATCTGTCTCTCGTCTCACCTATTTTTCTTCAGGGAATCTCCTGCTCCCAAAACCACTCTGAGATACAGAAAATAAATTATTGATGAATTACCTTCACAAGGTTTTAAAAATGTCAAAATGTATTTTACAGTAACGTATAAAAGTAATGAAAGTCTTCCAGCAGTTTGCTGGTGGAAAGCAACAGCTGAACGCGTTCCGAAAAACTTAAAACATGAGCACAGCAACCCATTGCATTACACCTCTGCAAAAATAAGGCTGTTAACCGCAAGGACAGAGATGTAGAAAAGGAACAAAATTATAAATTGTGATTGTCGTGCAGGAGCTACAGGTACAGAACATAGCCAGGCTTTTTGAAATGCTGCATTCTTATAAAAGTCTGCATGATTATTCCGGCCGTAGAAGCAGAAATGTGTACGATCTCCAATCATGTGTGTCCAATCATCACACACATATACCGTGGCTATAGCGTGCTTTACTGAGCCGACGGGAAAGGTTAGACAAAAAGAATCTTTTAAAAGTTGCACCAGAATTTACTTTAATTAACTTAAGACTTATTGTAAGCATACACAGCCCCAAAATGTTCACAAATTCCATTTTGCCTGGTTTAAAGGCCTTATTGAATTTGGCTGTGTGAGACCTGCAGATTCATTGTTCAATGTTCCTCAACGTTCTCTCCATTTTCTCCCCTCCCTACTCTCTCTCTCTGTCCCTCTTTACTTTCTCTAATCATCTCCCCTCTTCCTCTGTCATTCTTATCTCTTTCTTTTGAATTCTTGTTTCTCCAATCTGCCCTTCTCACATTGACATGGGTTGGGTGTGGCCCTTAGGGACCCTAAATCCAATCCACTGCTCATTCTCCTTCAGCATTGTATTGTAGTTTCACAGTTAAGACACACATGATTGGAGCAACACACCCACATATAATATAGGGCCTCACCTGCAATCATGGTCTGATATTGACTTTTTTATACATACAAAGAATTCCTGTTCTTATGGATTTATGTATTTCTCAAAATAAACTAATCTGTGCTTGGTCTACAAAGTCCTTAATGACAATAAAAGTAATAGCAATACAGTATAAAATGGAAATACATGCTTGCTCTTGGGGGGAGGGGGGAGCAGGGGTGTTGGGGGAAATTGTTGGGTCTTTGTGAATTATAGTGTGATCTAGACTTCCTCTATCTGTAAAGTTCCCTTTGATAACTCCTGATGTGATTTGACACTATAAACAAAATGTAAATTGAAATTGAAAATGGGAATATCTGTCACAGCCCATAGCTAATGGCCTAAAGAACGTGATTAATGAAGATGAGAACGAGGAGGGTATGGAGAAAGTTGATTAAAAAAAAAAAAACAGGAGCAATGATGATGCTGATGATGACGTAGGTAGAGGTATAGAAGATTACGTGTTATGTGATAGTTCTAAATAAAAAAGGTTTTGACATTGATAAAATGATAGTGGTGATGGTGGTGATGATGATGATGATGATGGTGGTGGTGGCTATGAGGAAGAGGATGAACACAAGAAGAATGGCTGATAAAAACAAAAGGATAAAAGGGGTGCCGATGAAGACAGCATTGTGATGGTAACAAATATATCCTCATATTTTGACATAGGGGTTGATCGGGATGATGATGATGATGATGATGATGATGAAAAAAAACAGAAGGGATCAGTGTAGACAAATATGATGATGATGATGATGATGATGATGATGATGATGAAGCTCAGTGTATGTTTTCATTCTGGCCTAGAATTTCGTATGGGCGCTGTGAAACTTCCAACAACCTGCAGCGCTGCTCTGGCCTCCACTATCCCGGCACGGCACGGCACTGCACTGCACTGCACGGTCAAATGAGTCACGCGCGCACCATCGCAATGAGATGCATTAACGAATTTCTCCAAGTTGCGGACAGAGCGACTGTGAGGCAGAGAGGAGATCTCATTGGAATCCAAACAAATCACCGCTGGATGTCCGTTGGCTCGCTTGTCACATTGCATCCGTCATGATTGCTTTCACGGCGGCAGTCATCCGTCATGTCTCAACGTGTGTTTAGTCTGTGGGGCCGCCCGGTAATAACAGGGGAGGAGGAGGGGGTGTGTGTGTGTGTGTGTGTGTGTGTGTGGGGGCTGTAACAGGGTCGCAAAGCCTCAGTGAGGGTGTGTTCCCGGTGGCCAGATGGGTCGACGACCGTCATTCTGAGATAATCCTGATCAGTCGGTGAGATGACAGCGAGTAAGAGCTGGGGGGACCCGCAGCTTTGTGCGTCAGTGCGCATTGGAGAGGCGATAAATCAAACTATTGGCAGAAAGCGCTGGTGTAGGACGAAATCTCTCTAACTCTCTCTCTCTCTCTCTCTCTCTCTCTCTCTCTCTCTCTCTCTCTCTCTCTCTCGCTATGTCTCGTCTTTCCACTAACCCTTTCTCCCTCTTCGCCTTCTCATCTTCTCTCTATCTCCCTCTCCATGTCTCTCTCTTGTCTATTTTCTCGCCGTCTCCAAACGCGCACACTGCTGTTGCCGCTAAATGAGAAAAGAAAAAATGTTTATATTTCGGGAATGAAATGGAACATATAGCGTCCTTCCTCTCCTCCATCCCAACTAATGCAAAATCGATCGAAACAACCACTTTGATATGGAAATTGATAACTCGAGCACAGCCACTTATGTGCGCGCGCGAAACATGCGCACGCGTCTCTCTTTCTCTCTCTCTCTCTCTTTTTACAGCTATCACTGCTGCACACTATCTCCCACATCTCTGCCTCTTTTTTCCTCTCAGCAAACACACACACACACGCGGACTCTATGATGTTGGCAGTGACTACACACACAGGCACGCACGCACCCATGCAGAGATCGCCGCTGCGCGCACACGCACACACACACACACACACACACACACACACAAGCAGCAACTGCCTCCTCCGTGTTTGGCACCGAGCAACTCCAGCAACAGCACCCCGTTCTGAACGCATCAGTCCGGGAACCGCAGGCCACCGCTACAGGACCATCCCAACAGTTGTCCTGCACCTAATATAAAAAATAAAATAAAATACACATTGTGAACTGAAGCGATAATAACAAAAGTGCCCCTTTTGCCATCTATTGAAGATGGATGAAACTACTAGTCAATAGGTCGCGCCGGCAACAATTTGCCCAAAACTCTCCACCCTTCCTTGTCTCTCTCTCTCTCTCTCTCTCTCTCTCTCTCTCTCTCTCTCTCTCTCTCTCTCTCTCTCTCTCTCTCTCTTCTCAATCTTTTCTTCTTCTCTTATCTGTTCTGCTTCTATCCTCTAGCAGGTGCATAGTGGCCAAAACAGCACACTTCAGGCTTCAACAGATCAGCCTTGCGATCCACGGACCACAGCCTCTCACCGTGGAAACATGCGTGTGTCTGAAGTGCGCACAGCACGCATCCCAGTGAACCCACAAGTGCAGAAGCCATCCCTTAAACTGACAGCTAAGCCCAGCTTTAGCCAGCAAGGCGAGCTTGGACTTGTCTTACCTTGATCGGGGTCTCGGTCTGGCAGGCAGGTAGGAAGAGGCAGCATGCAGCTTTACGGTCCGTTCTGCAGCGACACAGACGGGGAAAGCAAAGAGTATTATCCCTGGACAGCGGCGGAGGTCCGTGCGTTCCAGCAGAGAGAGAGAGAGAGAGAGAGAGAGAGAGGGGGGGGGGTTTGCAAGAGGAGGGATGAGAGACAGAGGCAGAGTGATGGAAGTGAGAGGGAGAGAGAGGGAGAGGAGGTGGCTCAGTCCGACAGAGGGGTGATGTTGAATCGGGGCAACAGCCGCTCCCGATTTCATATGAGTGACACAAACCTGCAGGATACTCTGAAAGGAAAAATAAAAAGGCTTTGCAAAAAAAAAAAAAAAAAAAATTCATCTTGATGTCAGCGATCAGTAAAAGTCGGTGTGCTTCATTAAAATGCCAAAGCAAGCCCCATTTAAATATCACAGTAATATTCCCGCCGGGACTTCAAGCATCTGTGATTCTCAGCAGGGGACCTTAATTAATTGTGCTATTTTTACCTCTATCCACATCATCACAAAAGTCTATTCCTGTCGTGTGTATGCTATATGTATACTTATTTTTATATTTATTTATTTTTTACCGTGGCAACAATCTTCAGAAATGTTATATAGCGATAGTCTGGCTCAATCAAACCACTATGGCACTTACTTAGCCTATACATTAAAGCATAATAGATATGTAGATATTAAGAATTATGGGAGGCAGCTCACTCATGACTCCAGAGGTGGTAATTGCATACTGTTTAGTCCCAGGAGTTCCGGGGAAAACTAGGAAGCCACTCACTGGTCTCTATCTCCCTCCATCACTTGTGCAAGTTATTGCCTTCCCATGCAGCTGCTTTCCAATCTGGGCACGTAGCAACGCGCCTCAAAAGTGCACGCCTGTGCGAACGGGCAGGGAGACAAGTTCTACACACACACACACACACACACACACACACACACAGGCACCAAGAGAATAGGGGGAGATCCAAATGTGCAGGTGACGTCACTGCTGGTCAGCTTGAGAGGAATTAATTTGCTCCTGCCTTATTTGTGCATGAGTATTTTGGGGCGCGTGTGTGTGTGTGTGTGCGCGCGCGAATGAGTATTTTGGGGCGTGTGTGCGAGCGCGCGTGCGCATTGGCGATTTTAGACCCTTTTAAGGGGGGCTCAAGCCCCCCTAAATTTAATCTCATCCCCCCTAAAAATTATAATAATAAAAACAACTCTTTTTTTTTTATTTAAGTGCTAAAAGTTAGAGTTCATGTGAACTTGTCTGTTAGTAACAGAGGACCACCAATTACAGGTTCAAAGGGCTTGAAACAGGTTTAATATCCTGTGTGGCTGTCGCTGATGCAATGCACCTGTAACCTAGTAGTAGTAGTAGTATGTTCCCTGTGTACAGCAGCAGTAGTAGTAGTATGTTCCCTGTGTACAGCAGTAGTAGTAGTATGTTCCCCGTGTACAGCAGCAGTAGTAGTAGTATGTTCCCTGTGTACAGCAGTAGTAGTAGTATGTTCCCTGTGTACAGTAGTAGTAGTAGTATGTTCCCTGTGTACAGTAGTAGTAGTAGTAGTATGTTCCCTGTGTACAGCAGTAGTATTAGTATGTTCCCTGTGTACAGCAGTAGTAGTAGTAGTAGTAGTAGTAGTATGTTCCCTGTGTACAGCAGTAGTAGTAGTATGTTCCCTGTGTACAGCAGTAGTAGTAGTAGTATGTTCCCTGTGTACAGCAGTAGTATTAGTATGTTCCCTGTGTACAGCAGTAGTAGTAGTAGTAGTAGTAGTAGTATGTTCCCTGTGTACAGCAGTAGTAGTAGTAGTAGTAGTAGTATGTTCCCTGTGTACAGCAGTAGTAGTAGTATGTTCCCTGTGTACAGCAGTAGTAGTAGTAGTATGTTCCCTGTGTACAGCAGTAGTATTAGTATGTTCCCTGTGTACAGCAGTAGTAGTAGTATGTTCCCTGTGTACAGCAGTAGTAACCCAGTCATGGAAAGGGTTAATAGAAACGTAGTTTTGGCCAATCGGAGGTGGTTGTGCCTTTGGCCGAGTCTCGCTCTAATCTGTCCGAGGGAGAGCAGGACTGTGGTTGTGAAGTTTAACACGTTGGTAGTCACCAGAGAAGAAATTGGTAATTTCATGGCGCAGATTAGAACCCAAATTGAAACGTAAGCAACTGAAATTGCTGAATGTTAGACCATTGTCAAATTGGTCGTTATTACTGTGACTTATAAAGTGTCAGGTTTAGTTCCATCATAGTGTTTATAGTATCATAAAACGTTAGCTGACGTTGTTGTTCAGTAGCTAGCTCAGAGATTATCGGCTAATGAAATTACTGATTTAGCAGGGGGGGGGATTAACACTTTCGCAAGGCGCTGTATCCGTGTCACATTCTCATCAGGGGCTGAGCCCCCCTAAAGGTCTGATCCTAGAATCGCCCGTGTGTGTGTGTGTGGACAGTGGAACCAATGGAAGCACATTGGCAGGCAGAAATGCAGGGAAGTCAGTAGTTTTTGGCCACCAAGAACGCCACCCCTGTGTCTCTCAGTGATGGAGCACTTCAGTGTCTCCACATCTTCCTCAGTTACCATGGTTCTTATCGGGAATTTGTCACGTAGCAGTAATGTTTGACTGAATTCCATCACATATGTAATCACATTGAGCTCATTATTACCAGGGAGTGAATTTCTACTACTGCGGGACTGGGGTGGTTTGAACTCAGCATCTTAATAGAGAACTTATTCTCAATAATCATCTCATCCAAATCACACATATGTTCTTTACGTATCTCTACTCGTAGCCATGCAGACATTTTTTTTTTTATTTGCTCAGGTTTGTAGATCTCCACCTCTGATAGTTCTGCTGCAACCAAGGCTGGGTTACCACCCAGACAAAGTGGGCAACTGCTTTGGGACACCTGATACCAAGTGGTCTCTAAAGCCCTAGATTTACTGCATGTAAGCTGGTTTTGGTCATTTGTTTTAATTGCAAATGTGTTAGATAATGTGCACCAATTAAGTGCAATATCAATTGCTGAGTTCTGCATTATTAGTCAATTTCGTGACTCTTTCTTTCAAAGGGACACTGAATCTAAAAATCTAATTTTAAGAGCTTTAATTAATATTGTGCTCACATGGTGCATATTCCCAATAAACAGGTATTGAGTCACAACTATAACTAATGTAAATTAAGTATTAACCAACACAGGATTGTTGGTTGCACTGTACTTAATGGGAGTTAGCAACAGCGTACACAGCTGGACTGGTAGGTCAGAGTCAGAAGGCTAAACAGCTCATTTTTGTCCTGAGTCCCCCTGTAGGTAAGTCCAGCCATTGCTGCAAGTCTAAAACAACAGTAAAGTATCTTTCCAGATACAGTGTTGCACTTATTAGGGATAAGGTTTGCTGAATCAGGGACTTCTTTTGAATAGCTTCTTAAAACACATTTGTTTTTGCTTTTATGTGATTCCATCTTTTTTTTTTTAATCATCTTTCACTTTGTCTTTTTACCCTAGCACATGCTTATACCATATTGTTTATTGAAGTGCCATTTCTTTCTATCCTTTAAAGCTGCCCCATCTTCTGTTTTCACTGTTGCAATTGTGTGTACTTATGTCTATGTGCTTTTGTTTCTGGTGCTATACAAATATAATTATTGTTATTATAATTATTAAGGACGATCCACAGACTTACTATGGACAGTTTTCCTTATTTGCTACCTCAGTTTGCTCAAGATTAATACTGCTGATGGTAATTTGGGAGAACTGAACCTTTACCTCAAGAAACGTTCCTCCTCAGTTATTTTACCTTAATTATGGAGACTTACCCCTGTACTCTTGGCTGTTGTTTCCCTTGTCTGGTGTTCATATTAGGCTATTTCTTCATGTGTTCTTAACTGGTTTAATCATCAGTCCAGATGTACATTTGCCCTCAATTTACTTCATTATATAACTCCTGCCTTGTATAATTAAAGGTTACTAAAACACTGTCTAATAAGTTGCTCATGAGTCTGACTTTTGCAAACAACCCCTAAATTGCGTGTATATGGGAGCATAAAGATGAATTATCCAAATAAATAAGTGTTTGTTTGGCATTTTTCACTTTAGGGCGTTTTCACACCTGCCTCGTTTAGTTTTGTTAAATCGCACTAGTGTTTGTTTTCCCCCTTTGTGCGCGGCACTCACACTCAGTAAGCACGCCAAAAGCGGACCAAACAAGCGTGCCGAGACCTGCTTGATGGTGTGGTCTTGGTATGCTTTCAATTGAACTCTGGGGCCGTTCGTTTGTGGTGAGAACGTGATCCAACACAAGTCAAGTCTGAGCTAAATGTCTCCTGTAGTCAGATGTGCTTAGCAATCTGTGATGCAGCAGATCAGTAAACTTTAGCTGTCATGGTTGTGTATGTTTTATGTTTCAGTTTCCTGTTTTATTTTGTAGTCTGTTTTCTCCCATGTCATGTCTTGTTTTACTTCCTGCCTTGTGTTTCCCACGCTTGATGGAGTTTTTTTGCCCCTAACTGCTCCTTCCAGGCAGCGCTGCGACCGCTGCCTTCAAGGCACCTAACCCTAACCTTAACCATAACCCTTACCCTAACCGTAACCAGTGAGTCCCAACGGTGCCTTCCAGGCAGCGCTGCCTGGAAGGCACCGTTGGGAGCAAAAAACACAGATAAACGTTTCCCACCTTTGTGATTGTCTGCCCCACTCTGATGTGTTTCACCTGTTCCTGAGCCCTCGTGTCACCTGTGCCTTGTTTCACCCTCGTTATCTTGTGTATTTAGTCTCTGTGTTGTCTTTGGCTGTTGTCAGATCATTGTATTGTTTTGTATTGTGTGTGGATTTCTACCCCGTTTGTCTCGGTGGTCCAGTTTATTGTGATTCCTGTTCTTTTTGCTTCCTGGCGTTTTTTGGAACTGTTTTTTTTTTTTTTGCCTGCTTACTTCAGGACTCTTTTTGATCTCCTCAAGTCTGGAGAAGATTGCTGCAGCCATGGAGCGTGGGCCTCCAAACGCACCACCTGCTCCTGTTGTGCCCCTTCCTCCTCCCCCCCACTCCATCTCCGTCCACCCGCTCCACCAAGAGCGCATCGCGCATTGTCACTCCCGGACCAGATTCCGCTGGAGTGTCCAATTCCGCCGTAGTTCAATATGATGTCTCCTTAAGTCCTCTAATATTTCCTCATTTATGTCATCAACACATCCATGATTCATGGAAATGTTGTGTAAAACACAACAAGCCACAAAGAATGCTGCGACTTTTTGAGGACTGTACTGTAAAGTGCCTCCTGATCTATCCAAACACCTGAAGCGCATTTTCAGTAATATTTTTCTTTGTAATTATGTATGGTTTGCAAAAATGGGAACTACTGTGTCCGTGTAGATGAGAGAAGCAAAGTGTATGCGCGTTGTGCACACGCTACATTATGGACAAGCATGCGCCCCTAAAATAGCATCTGAATAACGCGCCACTGACTTTAGACTAGCACCACTGACTTAATACCAGGTTTTTCCTGGTCAGTGGCGGAATTATTTTCTGAAACTGCAAAATAGCACCAGGGAACGTTTGCGCCGGAACACGCCTCCTCTTTTCGCTGAACCGCCCCCGGGAGCACAAATAGATTCCCTAATTTACCGACGTGCATCTGTGGAGGGAAAAGTCCGCTGTGCGTCGGGTGCAAAATAGGAATGATACATGTGTCGGTTTACAAAGTCAATTGTGATGAGTGCAAGATAGGGCCCTAAGTGTGAAAAGGCCCTTACACACTTTCAGCCCAGACCAAGTCAGTGACCACACTCTCTGGAATATGTGCTGTATGTTTTTTTTTTGTATCAGAATCAATAATTTGTATCAATAATTTAATCAATAAACTTCTTAAAGTGCAACAAGATGTTGTCTTGGTGATAGCTGGAGCAGAACACAGGCAACAGCTTGCTTGGTGCAAAGATCACAGGATCGTCGCACTTAATTTGAACATAACGATGCTCTTCAGTTGCTAAACATGTTAATTCATTTCCACGATGGTGACACAAAGTCACAAGACCATCATCTGAATTAAAATCTCGTGGCTTATTAGACCATGAGTAATGGGCAATCAGAAGAAGGTTAATGAAAGGCAGATGTCCTTTATGAACTCATCCTCTGGTTGTGGCCAAAAGGCCCTCAAACAACCTAATAAACAAGAGAACAGTGCAAGACATAAAATAGGCAGTAAGCTACACACACAAGTTTAATTTTGTACAGCTCTACAGTATTCAGTCAGCTCCATTCCGTGTGTCAGTTTCACTACCTGTTACAGTTTGAATTTGGCTTTAGCTGGAGCCATCTGTCATGATATATGGATTAATTGTAGTGTAATTGCCTTCCATTTGTTTGTTTTAGGTGAGCAATAAGGCTGGAGAGGAGTTTCATGGCCTCTACATTTGTCTAGTGATGGGGGCAATTTCCCAGCACTCCCTGGCTGCTGTTGATAAATGAATGCAGAGAGCAGGAGAGAGCTCAGGCTCATATGGTCACTGTGAGCCGGCTTAGGAAACATGCTTAAAATTGATTGTGTTAAGAAAGTTACCTGTTTACTTATCTTGCAAACTAGTAGGACAATTAAAGGTATCCAGCCAGGTGTCTGCATGCAGGATTTTGCAATATATATTTATAATATAATATATTTATAGTTGGCGCGTATTGTGATTTTTAGTTTAGTTTTTTTTTCTGCAAACAGTTTACTGCTAATTATAGTGGTAGCTGTTTGAGGCTAATGTGTTGCTAATACAACGTTAAAATTAACTGTTGATTTAGTTTGGGCTGTCTGTACTGTATGTCAATCTTTTTTTTACTGTGAATCATGGGGATTATAGCCTATGTAAATGTTAACTAGGTTTAACACTGTGTAGTACTCACTAAAGCATTCTTACTATTGATTTGTATGTTGTTCATTGATGATACTTTGTTTCTTCTTGACATGAGAGACAATGTAACTCATTCAACAGTTATTCTATACTTTTGTGAATCCAGTCCGCTTACTGTAGTAGTTCATTTGAACCTTTGGTCAAACTCTTGTTCATGGTTTCATCCATCTATCATGTAGGGGATAGCGAATGAGTGAACAGTGCATTCAGACATATCCAACATCTTGTGCTCTGTACACCAAACAATCCTCCTTACATCTTCACCGCATGAGGTATAGGAATGTCCGACTTCACGGTCTGACAAACTTAGACAGTGAATGTTTTTCAGGTATTTTCCCCCGAAACTCATCTGGCAAAACAAATTAGCATTAAATATATGTGTTTGTAGAAGACAAAGTTGAATATATAGCCTATTCTTTAGTGAATACTTTTATCCAAACCACCATACAATATAATAAGTGTATACATGGTTTAGGCATCTCCCAAAATGTTTATCCTTCTTGCTGAATTAGTGCACGCTTCTGATTTGCTATAATAAGATCACAAACGAGGCTGATCTCTGTTCATTATGAGGCAACTAGTTGGGTTACTTTCATTCTTTGTAATCCCGTGAAATGATTTCAAACGGTTGTTTCACAATTTGAAAGAGACAGTAATAGAAAAACTATCCACGGAAAAACCAATTATTCATTATGTTCCTCTCTGCCGTGAAATTGAGGCAAAGACTAACTGCCAGAGCAACAACATTTTGGGGGGAATATAAAATTGGGCACAGTGCAGCGCTACAGTTAGATAAATAGCATCTTGGTGTCTCTTTTTCTACAAATTTCATTTCTTTTCTATCTGGCTTTCTACGTCCATATGTGTATGTACAGTATCTCACAAAAGTGAGTACAACCCTCACATTTTAGTAAATATTTCATTATATCTTTTAATGGGACAACACTGAAGAAATGACACTTTGCTACAATGTAAAGTATTAAGTTTACAGCTTGTATATGCATCCTGATAAAGTTCCTTTGGCCTTTGGAATTAAAATAGCCCCACACCATCACATACCCTTCACCATACCTAGTGATTGGCATGGTTTTATGTCAGTTAGCCTAATAGCTAGTTTGATTTGCATTGAGAGATGATTTTATGGAAAGTATCCCATGCCAATCTCTAGGTATGTTGAAGGGCATGTGATGATGTGGGGCTATTTTAATTCCAAAGGCCAAGGGAACTTTATCAGGATGCATAGTATCCTGGATCCATGAAATAACTGGCCTTTAAAAATAAAAACTCTGCCTTCCTCTATGGGAATTTAACATAGGGGTGTACTGACTTTTGTTGCCAGCGGTTTAGACATTAATGGCTGTATGTTGAGTTATTTTGAGGGGACTGCACATTTACACTGTTATACAAGCTGTAAATGTAATACTTTACATTGTAGCAAAGTGTCATTTCTTCAGTATTGTCCCATTAAAAGATATAATGAAATATTTACTAAAATGTGAGGGGTGTACTCACTTTTGTGAGATACTGTATATGTTTGAAAATCCAAGTAAATCTGTTACTCTCTCTATGATGTTTACTCATTTACTTCCATACCTTTCTGTCTGATGCAGTCAGTGTTTACAGAGATAAATACAGCCAAATACTTTTGGTCCTTATCCATAACTGCCCTTGGTTTCGATCGGCGTATTGCACTGTGGGTTTGGATCTCTTACTTTTATCGACAGCTCAGACAATGCTGATATTCATGGTCTATCGTGTTCAGTGCATTTAAAAGTCTTCCCACACTTTTGCCCTGTGAGCACAATGGCTGCCTGCGCCACTGAACCGTGATGGAGAGAGGCTTTTTGATTGGACACATCATGCCGAAGCTCAGCACAGGAGAGATGTTAAGTTGACCTTTGACCCAATGAGATGAAGCACCATGGGAGTATGATTTATAAAAAAAAAATCATCATGCTCTCTTCTCTTCATGCTGTCTCTGTGCCTGCACGTTTTTTCAGAAAATTCCTCCACAGATTGTCACTGTTCTTATTTCATTGCTTTTTCATTTGTTGGATTTGTAATTATATCAATCAGCTTGAACGTTGAAAGTTGTGATTTACGCAAATGACTTAATTTGTGCAATGGTAGCATGACTGTATTGATGTATATGTTGATTTTGATTTCCTATTTCCCTCCACAAAATGTCAACATAATTTTCTGCTTGCCAAAATAGATAGATAGATAGATAGATAGATAGATAGATAGATAGATAGATAGATAGATAGATAGATAGATAGATAGATAGATAGATAGATAGATAGATTCAGTCATTTGCCTCGTCGTACTGCTGAAATGTGACAGCTTCTCAATATGTAAACATCTCATCCTACACAAATTATGCAGCACCCCCTTAGAGCAAAGAGCAACAAGATCCATCAACCCTCTTCTCAAGGCTGTTGATGAGGCCAGCATGTGTAATATAGGGTGTTTTAAAAAAGCAAGAGACCATAACAGAATGCATCATGCCTTCAAGTTTTGACAAAAACGGACCAGTGGTGTCAGTAGTGTCATGTTTAGTTAGAAAGAAAAAACTTCCCTCCAGTTGATACAAATCCATGTCTTTGTACCTTAAACCAGCCCTCCTTCCACCTCTCCTTTTTGTTTTTTTCTTCTTATCTTCTCTTTTTTTAATCTATATTAGATTTTTCCATGGGTTAATTTTATCCTTGTAAATATGCTCTCTCTGAAGTACATCTAAGAACTGGAGCTCTGGGATATGCGGCAGAGGGATTATGATATGACAGTGATTTCATGAATCTTTCTTCCCTGTTCTTCCTTTGTAATGTTTGTTCTTGTCCTTGATATTTGTGACTGTGATGTGTGGACCAGAATGGGGATGTGTAAGGGTAAGCTTGATGTACTGTAAATATCTGATGTTTTAATTTAATTATCTGTCTGATGTTGGGTTGGAATGAGAATACTTTAGGGGTAGTGAGGAACCAGACTAGCATGCTATCATAATAACAATGGCAGTGCCGATACGCTGATAGATAGCAGGTAATATATATAATAATATAATGTTAAATGTGCAATGTCACTGTGATGGCATCTTGTTATGCATTTATTTCTGTTACTGTCTAATAAATCAAAATATTTACTAGTTTGACTACTTAGTCTAGCTTGTTAGCATGCTACCATTTGCTATTTAGAACAAAACACAAAATACAGCTCAGGTATTGGAGGATGTATACCACCTTTAATATGTTGATGGTCCTAGAAGCTAGAGGATCACCCAAGTCTGGAGAACTTATCCTTAGGGGACTTAATATCTGTAAATTAAAAACAAAAAAAAATTGTTCTATGACAATCCATTCAGTAGTTGTCAAGATATTTTCTTTAAAACCAAAAGTGTCACCCACATATTGGAATCAGAGGGAAAGGTCAAGGGATCCCCAAAGCCAATAGTATTTATCCTATGTGGAAAATGTTTGTACCAAATGTACAACTGACAACAATCCAATAGCTGTTGATACATTTCACGCTGAAAGAAGACGGTCAAACTGTTGATGGTATTAAAGAAAACATCAGGGCATCACCAAAGTAATTGTGCTTCATCCTCTGGAAACCATGAATGTTTGTACACAATCTTGTGCCAATTCTTCAAGTCGGAGTTACTTAAAGCTTTTGGTGGCCTTATAGAGGAAAAAAAAGATCACAAAACTTTATGGAAATCCATTCAATAGTTATTGAGATATCTCAGTCTGGACCAAAGTGATCAACCCGCAGACAGACCAACATTGCCTTCCAAATGAGGACACACTACCGACGCTAAAGAAATAAGCAGAAACAGCCAAAAAGTGTAATTTTTTTATGATTTTGCAAAGCATTGCCAAAATGCACCATCTTTCCAAGTGACCTCCCCGGAACACTGCTGTTGGAGAGATCACCTGAGATATCACATGTGATATGTCATATTACATGTGGTAAATGAACCATCACAGCCTGACCTCCACCCTCACATAGAACAAAATAAATATTTTTTCGATTTTTGCCAGACTGTAGCAAGAGCCATCTGTCACCTTTTATTTCTCTGAATGTACTCCTTGGTGTCCTTTCTTTGTGAAAGTGGAGGAAAATTCTCCAAATATCCCTAGCAATATCTTCACTGTCTCATCACACGCTCAGTGGGCAGACAGGGGGCTTTGAGACTGTGACTGTTTTTCCATCACTGAGGATTACCTCAGTGTCTGCACCGGGCAGGAACGTGGAAAATATTTCTGAGGCTCTCGGAACGAGGGTGATGTGTTTAGTACATACACACTTTGCTTTCTAGTGCTGATGGAATTATTGTATACAGGAGTCAGATACAAATACTAACACCTGTACAATGTCATGCAATTCAATACAACAATCTACAGCCTCTAAAATTACTGTAGAGGTAAATCAATACATCGCTGCTACAGTCTCAGCGAATATTGTACAATACAAGCTTCTCAAAGGCAGTAATTATTGCAGGCCTGTTGTTTTGGATGACATTATTTTGCCACTGTGTTACACCTGCACATTTAAATTCCAACTTGAAAATTGAGCATACTCTAAAGCTGTGCCCAAAACTACACTCTGTTTGGTACCTAGGTCATTACATTTACTCACTGCCATTGTGTTTGAATGTCTGAAATATCTGTCAAGACGGACACAGACATTATTATTGTTGAGCCGGGTATAAATATGATTTGGACAGACGGTCTGATCGGGCCAAGTTGGATCAAGTCCATTTCAATCTGGGAGTTAATGTTGACAGTTGTAAGAAAAAGTCATACAATGTGTGTTGTTTTCTAATGATGTATTGTATTATTGTATTGTACAAGAGTTGGCTTAAAGCTAGTCTATGTCCACTGAATTTTCTGTTGCACAACTAAAACAAACTTTGAACGTACACATGTTCCACCAAAACAAGTTCCTCCCAGAGGCTATTTTGCAGCGGCACCAGGGCTCCGCTAGGCGCTTAGCACCGCCCAAGACGATTGTGATTGGTTTAAAGAAATGCCAATAAACAAGAGCTTGTTTCTCTCCCATCCCGGAATGCTGTGTGGACTAGCCAGATACTCCTCCTCCGCAGCACTGTGGAGGAAGGTCTGACAATGCAAGACTACCTGAAGCTATTTCTCTAGTTCTAATGCAGTTGCTGCGCGTCATTCTCAATACTTTGTTTTTAGAAGTATGATATTTACAACAACAATTGGGTATCTTGTGAACAAGCAGGAGAAATACTAATAAAAACAAAACTGCCCAAAAATGCAGACAACCGACCGGGGTGACGCTAAGAGATAGTGAGAGGGGAGGAACGCCCCTCTCACGTACCAGATGTCAGGATTTATCCCAGCAATGTACATCCGTTGAGCCAGACTAAAGCCAGGGTTAAAATGTATAGACAGACAACGATACACACTACACACTACACAAATTTGGAGCTTTCAATTCACCTATCTTGCCTGTCTTTGGACAGTGGGAATAAACCCACACAGACAGAGGAAGAACACTCAAACTCCTATAATGTCCTATTTCCACCAAACCATAATTGTTACAGCAAATTATGAAATTCCCTACTGGCCCAAAAAGCCAAAATGGCTTCATCATCATCATCATCCCTGCATTTTCTTCCTACTCTAAATTCAACAGTACAGCACTTTACTTTTCTAGTATTCTCAGTGGACAGTTTATGAAGCAGTCAGAAATATGATATTCACATGGCCTAAAACTCAGCCACACTACTACACTGACCCAGTCAGTTCAGGGTCAAGCAATCAAAGTCTGAGATTGTTCTCAGATGGGGAATACCTAACCGCTGTGGGTGTGTAACAAGGCATAGCTGAAAAGCAGGATGCCGGCTCAGCAAACCCTCCCTGGATAAATAAAAGTTTAAAAAAAGACAGAAGTGTTTGTCAGGTAGATGGATGGCAGGGCTAGGTGTTTGGGACACTGAGACGGTTGGGAGTGCACCTCATTGAGTGCCCTGCAAATAGACAGCTGGAGAAATGAACTGGACTCAGCTACTATTGAATAGAACTCAATGGTCTGCATTACCACTGGGGGTTACACACACACACACACACACACACACACACACACACACACACACACACACACACACAATGATGCATGCACAGGTAGGCAAAAAGTTACACCAGTACAAATACATTTATTACTTGACTTGGACTTGCCCTCGAGGATTTGTGACTTGCTTTGACAAGACCTGAAACATACTGTATAGGACTTGTCTCGACCGACTTTAGACCTAACTTGGATTAACTTCAGGACAGCTCTGGCAGACAGCCACAGAGACAGATTTTTTAAATGTGGATGCAAAGACATGAACATTTACACACATATCATATCAGAGAGATTTTGACTGGATGATCCCAAAAGATTTGGGTAGCAAAGCAAATGAGTAGAACATGCCGCTCCCAAATTTGCGACCTTATGCAAAGTATATATCGTATAAAATATGTAGTTGTACTCCCAAAAGGACAATGGGAACTGCCAACAGTATGGAAAGACAAACAAAATCAATGGTCTCGTGTGCTCTGAAGGCAAATGGAGAATGTTAATGAAAAGCTTCATCTAATACCAATATTTTTTTGTTTTTGAAACCTTTTTGTCATTGTCTTTTACACATTGAGGTTTTGTTTGCTAGTTTGTTTCAGGGTCTGTTATAGGAACCCAGTCTCACGGCAGTTCGTGAAATGGTCACGTTATTTAATCTATAGATACGTGTTCACGGGGACGTAATTGTCATTTTTTTCGTGGTGGCCAGCACGAAAATGTAAACTAATGTATTTAAATGGGAAGCATATGTCGTGGTCACAGCACGACTACGGTAGCGAGTAGTATGAAATGCCAAAAATCCGCGTAACGAGGTTGGTTGGGTGGTGGATGGGTCAAACAATGCCAGACTTTCACCCCAGAGGCCGGGGATCGCGTCCCGCCTGTGGCGTTTTGTTTGCCCATTAACCGTCCCGTTATTGTCGCGCATCCCCCGCGGCCGTGTCCCGCCGTGTGAGGCGTCGTCCACCGTGGCCGTTTCCCGGCGTGTGAGGTGTCCTTTCCCGTTGTTTTTTTCCTAAACCCAACCTCCGCCATCCCGTTATTGTCACGCGTCAACCACGGCCGTCTCCCGGCGTCCTCCCCCGGGGTGTGGCGTTTGCTTTCCCCATTAATCTCCGTATAGATCATTTCGAATGACAAAAACGTCCCTGTGAACCAACACATTCTCACACCCAACTCGTAAAATAAGGACGTTCGGTCCGGAGCCTTTTTCGTTCTTATTGACGTAAAAAGTCTCCTTTAGCGTCTCATGTAAACGTGCTTGGTCGCCACTATTGCAAGGGGAAAGGACGCCTCAAAAGCCGGGAAACGGCCGCGGGTGAAACGGAATCGCGGAGGTAAAAACAACGGGGAAAGGACACCTAAAAAGCCGGGAAACAGCCGCGGGTGAAGCTCGACAATAACGGAATCGCGGAGGTTGGGTTTAGGAGAAAAACAACGGGGAAAGGACGCCTCAAAAGCCGGGAAACACAATGCCACACGCTGGGCACAAACCAGAGTCTCCTGAGTGAAAGTCCGGTGTTTTACCCATCCGTCACCCCAACCATCCTCCTTACGCAGCAATTTTCCCTTACATACCACTCGCTAAAGCTCATTCAACTGCGGCTCTCCCCAGTACGTTACACAAATACGCCGAAGGGTGCCTTTTTCGTCGCATCAGACGCTGAAGGACACTGCCCAAACGTACTTATTTTACGAGTTTGGAATGAGAACGGGTTGTGTGAACACGAATCAATAGATTAAAAATAACATGACCATTTCACGAACTGCCGTGAGACCGTGTTGGTTATAGGCATATCAGTGGGGGGAGATTACAATTGTGTGTGTGTGATGGCTGGCTCACTATTTCTTGGTGACATTCACGTTATCAGTTTCTGCTTTACTATTTCCAGTTGGCTAATTGTTACAACAGGATAAATAGGCAGAACTAGCGAGCCTGTGAACTGTGTATCAGCATCTGTCTGTTGCTATGTATGAAAGAGTTTATGTCAATCCATTGAGTAGATAGAGATATTTTACTGGAAAAGTGAGATAAGAAGCATTGAGCTGGTGATTCCTCATTTGGGGACCATGAAAGTCTGTACAAAAGGTTTGTGGCAATCCATCCCATAGTTGTAGATATATTACAGTCTGAACTCAAGTGGTGGACCAACCCACCGGCATTGCCATTCAAAATGAATCCAGGCAGTTTTATAAGTGGAAGGGTTTGGATTGGGACATTCTTTAGTGTTTGGTTTTGAAAAGGAGGCTTCAAACGAGGTGAAACCAACAGTTGGACATCTATTGTTTACAACAGTATAAATGTAAAGAAAAGAGCAAAAGAGTACCTGGGTAAGTGCAAGAGCTTTGAGTTGACATTCCCTAGATGAATGAAAGTTGAAAATACACTTACACAAGCCAAGCGATTCACTCACAGTCGACCACAGATCACACATACAGCAATCCCCTGCTCACCTCCTCAAAAATCCACCTTGCACAAATGCCAGCGAGAGATGATTCTCTTAGTATGCCTCGCTGTGGTTTGCCCGACTTGTGTCCGCCTGAGAGATCAACACGCAATCTCCTCAACTGCAGTAAGCGAGTCACTGAAGTGTTTTTTAAACTCTTAAACCCAGCAAGAGCTGCAGGCAGGAAGGTAAGGAGGCAGTGAGTGAGGCAGCAGGAGTCGGATGGCCTCCATGGAGGTGACAAAGATGCAGGCTCAGCCAAGTGGCACTTGAATGAGTACAGAAAACTGGAGATGGGCAGAATAGATAATATAGACTTATTGGCTCCTGAACTCAAATGCTTATGAACAAAAAAAAAACGTATTAGTCTATTATTACTCAGTCTCATTATTACTGATGACCCCCGACACACACACACACACACACACACACTGTGAAGTCAGAAATAGTGTTGTAGATTGGTAGTTAAACCAGAAGCAGTAGTCCCAAAAGTAAAAAGACAAGGTCCCAAAAATTGTCCCAAAAAAGCCTCTCAACTTGTAGCTGACCTAGCAGCTGCTGCTCTAAGATTTTTAGGAGGAGCAGCTAGCTAGCTATATGTCCCATTCAATACAATGGGAAAAGATCGCTGCTAGCTAGCTACACTTTCAGCATAACTATAGTAGCTATATTTACTAGCTAGCTAGTGTCAAACTCAATTCCACGAAGGGCCACACTGCAAAACATTGGAAAAAGTGGCAAAAAAGTCGGAGAAAAACAACATTGAAAAAAGCTTCAAAAACTATGTGGGCCAAAGTCTATTGTGAACCTAAACTGATATGCGGGCCGGATTTGGCCCGCGGGCCTTGAGTTTGACACGTGTTTTATATAAATAGATACATCTACATATGGAAAATAGATCAGATATTACCTACCAGTTTGGGCTACAAGTCTATTAAAGACACTGATTGCTGATTCCATCTCAGTGTGGGCAGAGTGTGCAGGTGAACGGTGTTTGGCTTCCCTACATGGCACTGATCTCTCCGTCTCTGTGTCGCTCTTACACTGTTGCCCCTGGCAACCGATAGCGTAGGATCCCAAAATGGTGGGCAGGCTCAGACACCTCCCAAATCGTCACGTGACAGCAATTCAATTCAATTCAATTCAATTTTATTTATAATATCAAATCATAACAGAGTTATCTCGAGACACTTTACAGATAGAGTAGGTCTAGACCACACTCTATAATTTACAAAGCCCCCTTTTTGGAAGAAACCTCGGCAGACCCAGACTCTTGGTAGGCGGTGTCTGACGGGGCCGGTTGGGGGTGTGATGGCGATAATAGTCGCATTAAAGATAGTGGAACAGTGACTTTGAAGGTAGTCGTTGTAGTTCATGTCACAGCAGGACGTTGCGGGATGAAACGTGCAGAGCATGGGTGGGTGCAGCAGACGCAGCAGGACGCAGCCGGGCGTTTGCGAGGAAGAAACATAAGGACTCCGGGGCTTAAACTCCCCAGAGCTAGGTTAGTAACAAGCAGTTCTGGGACAGGATGCATATAAAAGGAAACAAATGAAAACATTGATGAGAGGCTGTACTGGCCTGCCTCCCTCTACTCACACTATATTATTGATTATATGATCAATAAATCTGATGACTACGAAGAGAAGCAGGTGGGCCGGGTTAGGCGGATGCTGCAACTCCTCACTTCTTAACTATAAGCTTTATCAAAGAGGAGAGTTTTCAGTTTATTCTCAAATGAGGTGATGGTGTCTGCCCCTCTAACCCAGACTGGGAGCTGGTTCCACAGGAAAGGAGCCTGGTAGCTGAAGGCTCTTGCTCCCATTCTACTTTTTGAGACTCCAGGAACCACCAGTAACTCTGCATTCTGGGAGCGGAGTGCTCTAGTTGGACAATAAGGTACTAAGAGCTGTTCTACATAGGATGGTGCTTGACCATTTAGGGCTTTGTAGGTCAGGAGAAGGACTTTAAAGTCAATCCTGAATTTCACAGGAAGCCAATGCAGAGTAGCTAAAACAGGAGAAATATGATCTCTTTTCTTAGTTCTTGTCAGAACACGTGCTGCAGCATTCTGGATCAGCTGGAAAGTCTTAAAGGACTTATTTGAGCAACCTGACAGTAGGGAATTACAATAGTCCAGCCTGGAAGTAACGAATGCATGGACAAGTTTTTCAGCATCGTTTTGAGACAGGATATTCCTAATTTTGGCAATGTTACGAAGATGAAAAAAGGCTGTTCTCGATGATTGTTTTAGATGGGCGTTAAAGGATATATCCTGATCAAAAATAACTCCTAGATTTCTGACAGTACTGCTGGAGGCCAGGACAACACCATCCAGAGTAGCTATATCTTTAGATAATGAAGTTCGGAGGTGTTTAGGGCCCAGCACAATAACTTCAGTTTTGTTACAGTTTAACATCAGAAAATTATAGGTCATCCAGGATTTTATATCTTTAATACATGCTTGAAGTTTAGCTAACTGACTTGTTTCGTCTGGTTTGATTGATAAGTATAATTGGGTGTCGTCCGCATAGCAGTGATAGTTAGAGTGTTTCCTAATGATATTACCAAGAGGAAGCATATATATGGAGAATGAAATTGGTCCAAGCGCTGAGACTTGTGGAACGCCATGTTTAACTTTCGCGTACTTAGAGGATTTATCATTAACATTAACAAATTGAGATTGATCAGAGAAATAAGACTTAAACCAGCTTAGTGCAATTCCTTTACTTCCGACTAAGTGTTCCAATCTCTGTAACAGGATTGTATGGTCAATAGTGTCAAATGCAGCACTAAGATCTAATAAAACAAGTAAGGAGACAAGTCCTTTGTCTGCAGCAGTTAGAACGTCGTTAGTAATTTTCACCAGTGCCGTCTCTGTGCTATGATTCTTTCTAAATCCTGATTGAAAGTCTTCAAATAAGCGGTTGCTATGGAGAAAATCACATAACTGATTAGCAACTACTTTCTCAAGGATCTTGGAGAGAAAGGGAAGGTTAGATATAGGTCTATAGTTTGCTAAGACCTCAGGATCGAGGGTGGGTTTTTTCAGAAGAGGTTTTATCACAGCTACTTTAAATGACTGCGGTACATGACCTGTTAATAGAGACATATTGATCATATCTAGTAGAGAGGTGTTAACCACAGGTAATGCTTCTTTGAGTAGCCTCGTTGGGATGGGGTCTAAGAGACAGGTAGATGGCTTTGCTGAAGATACCTTTACCATTAGTTGTTGAAGGCCTATAGGAAAAAATCAGTCTAAGTATATGTCAGGTCTAGTCGTTCTTTCTAGCAGTCCTGCGTTGAAAGGCGAACCATTTGAGGGCAGAAGGTGATGAATTTTATCTCTAATTGTTATAATTTTATCATTAAAGAAGCTCATGAAGTCATCACTACTCAGAGCTAGAGGAATAGATGGCTCAGTAGAGCTGTGACTATCTGTCAGCCTGGCTACAGTGCTGAAAAGAAACCTTGGGTTGTTCTTGTTTTCTTCTATTAATGCTGAGTAATAGTCTGATCTGGCATGTCTGAGGGCCGTCCTATAGGTTTTCAGACTGTCTTGCCAGTCCAAACGAGACTCTTCCATTTTGGTGGAGCACCATTGACTTTCAAGTTTTCGCGTGTTTTGCTTTAATTTACGAGTTTGGGAGTTATACCAAGGTGCTAGTTTCCTTTGCTTCATCTTCTTCTTTTTGAGTGGAGCAACAGAGTCTAAAGTAGTCCGTAGGCAGGCCGTAACACCATCTACACAATTGTCGATTTGAGAGGGACTAAAGTTTACATAAAGGTCCTCTGTTGTATTAAAACAAGGTAATGAGTTTAGTGCTGTTGGAATGTCTTCCTTAAATTTAGCTATAGCACTGTCAGATAGGCATCTAGTATAGTAGCTTTTATCTAATTTCGTATAATCGGGTATTAAGAATTCGAAAGTAATTAAGAAGTGGTCTGATAATAAAGGATTTTGCGGGAATACTAATACATCTTCAATTTTGATACCATATGCCAGCACGAGGTCGAGGGTGTGGTTAAAACAGTGCGTGGCCTCATGCACACTCTGACTGAAGCCAATAGAATCAAGTAGTGAGTTGAAAGCAATAGTAAGGCTATTGCTGTCAACGTCCTCATGGATATTAAAATCACCTACAAAAGTGCTTTGTCTGATTTAAGGACTACACATGATAAAAACTCTGAGAATTCAGATAAAAATTCAGAATACGGACATGGAGCTCGGTAGAGAACAACAAATATAATTGGCTGTACTGATTTCCGTGTTGGATGTTGAAGATTAAGAACAAGGCTTTCAAAAGAGTTATAATTTAGTTTAGGTTTAGGATTAATTAACAGGCTTGAATCAAATATGGCTGCAACTCCCCCTCTTCGGCCTGAGCCTCTAGGAATTTGAGTATTAATACGACTGGGAGGAGTCGCTTCATTTAGACTAACACATTCTTCATGGCCCAGCCAGGTTTCAGTAAGAGAATAGATCAATTTGATTGTCAGATATCAATTCATTTATTAGTACTGTTTTAGAAGACAGAGATCTGATATTTAGTAATCCACATCTAATTTTCCTATCCTTTTCTATCATTGCAGTGGTAGTTTTAATTCCAATTAGGTTGTTAAGTATTGCCCCTCTCTTGGTTACCTTTGATTTAACTGATCTCAGTCCAGGAACAGACACTTTCTCATTTTCTTTTGGGACAGGCTGTGGCTGGCGTGAACTGGATGCTAAATTGACTATGTTTGCAGTCAACTTCTTATTACTAAGGGGCTTCACCACTTTGTATGGTCTGTTGTTGGTTATAATTGGAATAGTACTAGTACTACATGTTACTGGAATAATACTAGTACTATATGTTATCCTGCAGAAAACATTTTCAGATTCATCCACTTGTATAGTGCTATCAGGATCAATACCTGGGGGACATGAATCTGTGATATTTTCTTTTATAGCAAGCTACCATGACGTATGTCCTCATTCAAAATACGGCGTAGACATAAACGCGGATAGCTCAAAATGCAACGTGCTATATACACACGGCGTAGACATACACGCGGATAGCTCAAAATGCGTACAGATAACCACTTGGCTTTAGAAAGTGTTGTGAATGTTTACGCAAAGTCATGATGTCACGTTGCTGATTTAAGTGCTGCTTCAAATTAGCTGGGAGCTACTTTTCTAGATTTCTAGATATTTGTAAACATAAATGCTATGATGGGCATACTTTTCATTTTGAAGCATCATGTCATTTAGTCGCCTCATGTTCCCCTGAGCTGCTGTAATGTAATATGAGTTTAAAATGGACTAGATTGAACCCATCACTGTTGGGCATCCTGTCCAGAATAAAAGCATTTCACCACAATTAATATGAAACTGGAACTACCATTCATTATTGATGGCTATGGTCAATAACTTCCTGGTGTTTGCTAGAAGCCCTATTTTAAAATCAGAGCAAGCTAATGGTTCCGCTACCAATGTTCGTAGAGTATGTCTCTGATAATTACCATGGAAAGCAAAGTCTTTCTCTTGCTCTTAAGTGCATCTAAATGCAGAACTTGCAGTTCATTGATTTCTCCATTTGTCCTTTTATTCATTGGTTAGTATGTGGGCTGTTCATACAATTTGATCTAACCCCCTGAAGTGAACTTGGCCTTACCATGCAGCATAGGTTACCACAGTGATCTACTACAGTGGAAAATGTTTATGGTAAACCTAGGTTAACCTTAGTTATCTGGGAAATCTCACTTTGTGATAAAGGTCCCTGAGCTAATCAAATCCTTTCTAAAGAGTAACTTCTTATATGGTCTATGGTGGAGTGAGGAGTTGCAGCGTCCGCCTAACCCGGCCCACCTGCTTCTCTTCGTAGTCATCAGATTTATTGATCATATAATCAATAATATAGTGTGAGTTGAGGGGGGCAGGTCAGTACAGCCTCTCATCAATGTTTTCATTTGTTTCCTTTTGTAGGCATCCTGTCCCAGAACTGCTTGTTACTAACCTAGCGCTGGGGAGTTTACTACTAGTTTACTACTATCGCCTTCACACCCCCAACCGGCCCCGTCAGACACTGCCTACCAAGAGTCTGGGTCTGCCGAGGTTTCTTCCCAAGAGGGAGTTTTTCCTCGCCACTACTCTATCTGTAAAGTATCTCGAGATAACTCTGTTATGATTTGATACTATAAATAAAATTGAATTGAATTGAATTATGAAATTCACTTTTTGAGTTATTACGTAAATTACAAGTACAGTCACTTTATTTTAGTATCCTCCCATTGTGTTTATTGAAAAATAACAAAACATATCCTTTCTCCAGAGAAAATTCAGTAGTTCTGTCCACATGACCCCAACAAATATGTGATGTATCCCAGGACACATACATACACATACATACCATGAGCAACTTAGTGTAGAGACTGAAGGTGTGCACTACTTGTGTACCTATTTTGTGCAAATCATTTAAATCCTTACACTTTACAACTCTCTATGACAATGTATTTTTTTGCCCTTCCTTTAAGTGTGGCCACTTGAAACGGGTATAAACACTTACGTCTTTAGACAAGGTCAAACAACACTTTGTAATATCTAGCTCATTTGATGCATACTGAGACCTGTAGCAGCCTGTTCTCATGAACCAAAACCAAATCATGTGCCTAAACTTAATTGTAATCTCCGCCGAAACGACCGGCAGCTGGCAGTGCACTTTACCCAGACCACAGTCACCTATTCAAGGGTAACTAGACCACCAACTACAACTGACTGTCAAGATTTTCTAATGTGGAACCCAAAAGCAGACCAGGACAAGGTGAGTTGAATGAAGGGGAGCAATTTATTCAGTGATTTGAATGTGGAAGCAGGGGAATCCAGGTGTCGGAGCAGGCGGCGGAGGTGAGTAGGTGGGAGGGAATGAACAGATCCAACATTGTTTCTGAAGCAACAGACAACCAGGCAGAGGTGGAGCGTAGAGTCCGGGAGAGTAACTGCAGACTGTAGAAAAGTAGGTAAGTTCACAGCAATCAGGAATAACAGAGCAGCTAAACTAACTCTCAGAAAACAGAGGCTTAAACGCAGGCACAACATACTGTTAGTGGCTAACGATCCGGCAGAGAACGGATGTCAGGTCAGAGCTTATGAAGTGAGGAGGTGATGATCAGGACCAGGTGTGCAGATGGCTGACGAGCTGCAGGTGTGGGTAATTGGGAGATCTCCCACCTTGCTAGTCGCCAGGCAACCAGGCAGGGTGCATTCAGGAAACACAGGAAAACAGACTCCAGAACAGGATACAGGCAGAAAACAGACTAGGAAGCGGGATTCATGACACTGACCATGACAGAGCACCACGACCAGCAGCTCGCAGTGCTCTGGACAGCTCTCACAGTCACCTATTCTGGGGTAAATGAACCACCAACTACCACTGACCTGATGGAGCACCATGCGGAGCACCGTAGCCGGCGGCACAAAGTTCTGTAGCGGCTTCTGTAGCGGCTTAAACAGCTAGCAACTGCCGGCTCTGTAGCCGATGTCACGTGACCAGTCGGTCTCCTAGTCTTCCTATAATATCATACATTTTAGTGTGCATAACGTTTTGTACAATATCATACAAACCCGTTAATGAGAATGCGTTGCCCATAGAGCCTCTATACTCCCAGGCTTTAAAGCTGCATTCATCAATTCTTAGCCACTAGTGGGCCGAAAAACTGCAAAGCACCCTAACAGGCATATAGCCTTGGCATATGTATTGTCTTGTAAGTCAAAGTTAAGGCTAACTTTAATGTTATGGCTAATGTCTTAACATACAGTTACAAATCCAGCAGACACAGATAAATTATAATTCCATTGTTTCTGATAAATGTATTTACATGAGGATGTAAACATAAAACAGTGACTATTCAACAAGCAGCTATATGAACATCTCTCCTAACTTTGGAAGTATTTTGGTTCTTCACTTCATAGTGCATGGACAATATAGAAAGTTGCTGCTGTGTTCTGGGCAGTTATACAATCCATTACCACTAGACATTTCAGTGTTAGTGGGCAATAAAATGTTATATTTCCCTCCTCCATCCCGAGACAGTTATCACCAACTGACTGCAGCTTGGATATGACCACCATTTTAATTTGCACTCAGTGACTGTATTATTTATTGATATTGGTGGCATTCCTCTCACTAACGGTGAATACTTGTTTTGGAATTAATAAGGCAGCTTCAACACAGAACTGGGACTTTACTGCAAGTCACAGATAAAGTGACTCACACAAAATTTGTCCTGGCAGCACGCAGGCTGCATTTACAAGAAACATGTAAACATGCGCCCTGTTAGCTCACCTGGTTGAGCGTGCGCCCCATGTATTGAGGCTCATTCCTTACCTTTGTGGCCCCGTGTTTGAGTCCGACCTTTGCTGTATGTTATCCCCCCTTTTCTTTTCTTCAGCTGTATCAAATAAAGGCCAAAAAGACCCCAAAAAGAATCTTAAAAAAAAGAATCCTAAAAACATGTACTATTCAGGCAGAGATGGGGACTTGAGTCTGAGACTCGGACTCGAGTCGCACTTAAGTCGCACAAACAGCTGACTTCAGACTTGACTTGCTTCTCGACCCAAAAGACTTCAGACTTGACTCGGACTTGAGCTTCAAGACTTGTCAACAACCTGTTTTCGTGCAATATCAAAACATATCAAAATGGTGGACAGCGATCATAATCATAAATTGCTAGAACTCCTTTATCTTTAATAGCTAAGTACCCAATACATTGCCCAAATTTAATTCATTTTTGATAGAATGCAGTTACAAAGCACCTGGTGCTATAGCCATACAGCACATCTATCACACATTACTTTTGATTACATAAAAGTCTCTTTGCATTATACTCTCAAATTGCAACCCAACAATTTAGAAAAGATGCATGTTAAGGGAATAATGATTACAAGTTTATTGGTTCAATTATTAGGTTTTAGGTATTAAACAGCCAAATATGTGTTCCTTATCCAGTTTTCTCAACAAAAAGCACAACTAACCAAATTTGATTAAGCATGAGTGATAATTGTTCTTAGTTTTGTACTATTACTATAATCTACAAATAAAAAAAGAATGTGCTGTCTACTGATAATGGATGCAGATGTAGGGTAGCTACATAAAGCGATATAGGGTGTTGAAGTGGTTGGGGAAGGGAAAGACTGTGATGTTAACATGATATTAACAGAATGCTAGCAGGTTTGCAAGTAAAAGATTGATTCAGCTTGTTGATTTTGCATCAATAATACACAAATCGCAAGAAGTAGAGAATGTAGAAAATACACATGGCATCCCCAGGGAAAAATTGTGTGTGTGTGTGTGTGTGTGTGTGTGTGTGTTTGTTATCATTATCCAAGGATGTGTGTTCCTATTCCTTCACTTCAAAAGGGCCCTGACAACAGCTGATGGCTTTATTGACTGACTCTCTCTTTTGAGCTAAAATATTCCAACTGAGTGCCTCTTTATTTCCTCTTTCGGATTATGTTTTTGTCCAAAAAAAACACGAGTTGCACCACATTCTCTATATCATGTTATGTTACTGTAATGTGTTAATGTACATTTCTGCAAAGTATTGTCTGCAAAATGGAATCAATTGTTATTATTTGAGTAAACTAAAATCCAAAACCATTGGACAAAATGTCCATTATTTATTCTAATTTGCATAACTTCATTAGACTGCATATTGGATTAATTATGGAGATGGTGTAATTATAAATGTAAATTAAAAGTGAGCCAACTACTCATGAGTTTGAGAGCTTTTGAAGAAAGCGTGGCTGATTTAACAGGGCAGTCATTTTCTTGTGGGGTTCGTTTGGCAATTAAAGATGTGTTTTATTGCAGTAGAATGGCAAAACATTTTTGAAATACGGTTGGCACTACAGTACCAGAGAAAACAGAGAAAAGAAGATGTGATAGTCCCTTTCGCTCAAAAGATAGAAAACCTAGAACTACCAGAATTCACTGGGCCACACTGAACCAACCAGCTCCCGCTGGTGGGTGACATAATGCGAGCATGTTAAGCTCCTCCGTATTGACATGCAATGCAGAGGGTGGAAATCGCGGGTGGGTCAGGACCCCCACCCCATCTGATTGTTGTTGTCCCCCCTAAAAATATCATAAAATGTTACTTACTGTAGCTTGTTTGGTAGCTTGTTGGATAGTTAGTTAGCTAGCTTGCTAACTCCACCCACTGTGTTTTTATGCTCCACACTGGTTATAGAAAATGTCAAACTAAGTGTCACTTATCTGGCCAGAGTGTTATGCTTTTCTAAGCTGTGACATGAGTGCGTGAATGAAACATTAAAGGAGAATTCCGGCCAATTTTTACGTTAATCTTGATCGCTATAGCTACGCGAGTACTTTCGATAGAAAAAACCCCGACCCAAATCAGTGCAGGTAACACGGAGAAGCTGCAGCTACGTACTACAAGCGTCCCCTGAGCTAAAACGGCAGTGCTCGGGGCAAGTTTTAGAGTGCCTTTGTGCCTCTTAACAGACACAATATGCAATTAATATGTCTGTGCCACATGAACAGGGCCCTTACGTGTCAACAAGATGCGTTTCCAACTCAGACATTGTTTAAATTCACCTACCCTGGTCCCTGTCTTGATCCTGCCAGTAGCTAGCTTGCCCTGCTAGCTGATAGCCGTTAGCTGCCGTTTGGTGAGTGTATTCAGACAGGCTTCTGTGATAATCATCCCAATAACAATCCACGGAGCGGTGGTGGTGTGGCTATGTCCTCCAGAGGACAGGTCATGTCACGTCTTGAAGTGTATTCCCCTAAAAAAAAACAATAGTGCTGTAGTAGCTGTTAGCTGCTAGCTGCCCTCCGGTGAGTGTGTACAGCCAGATAGCTGTTAGCCGTTAGCTGCTAGCTGCCGTCCGGTGAATGTATTCAGCCAGGCATCTGTGATAATCATCCCAATAAAAATCCACGGAGCGCCCGGTGGTGTGGCTATGTCCCCCAGTTACTGAAGGCTACCTTTAGCTTGTGCTTGGAGCAGCAAGTTCATCTGCCTGTTTCCCCTCTGTCTGTCAGTCTTGTTCTTTCCAACTCTTGAGGCTAGTTCTTCGTCTGTATACTCTGGTTCGAATAAATAAGGATGACCATCAAACGCAAAAGGCTCTTCCGTGTGTTGCATATCTGCTATATTCTTCATACTCCAAGCTTCTTCCGTTATAAACAACTCCGCTTTTCACTCTTCACACACACTACGCTCCAATCTGCAAATTACTGTTTACCATTTTCTGCTACAACTGAATTCCCAGGAGACCACGCGATGCAACAGCTAGGCTTCAGTAACGCTATTACTGTGCAAGCCACAGACATCGTTTATCCTGTTTCCATGTAGTTACATAGTCACTGATATGGTCATAACCACTACAGTGCTCAATTACCTATTTTGAGGGGGAAATAATCTAAACCTTTCGCTGCAAAAGCATGATCTGTCCTATGCAGGATATCCACCAACCCACCGGGCGCTCCGTGGATTTTTATTGGGATGATTAGCACAGATGCCTGGCTGAATACACTCTCCGGACGGCAGCTAGCAGCTAACAGCTAACAGCTATCTGGCTGTACACACTCACCGGAGGGCAGCTAGCAGCTAACAGCTACTACCGCACTATTGTTTTTTTTAGGGGGGAATACACTTCAAGACATGACATGACCTGTCCTCTGGAGGACATAGCCACACCACCACCGCTCCGTGGATTGTTTTTGGGATGATTATCACAGAAGCCTGTCTGAATACACTCACCAAACGGCAGCTAGCAGCTAACGGCTATCAGCTAGCAGGGCAAGCTAGCTACTGGCAGGATCGAGACAGGGACCAGGGTAGGTGAATTTAAACAATGTCTGAGTTGAAAACGCATCTTGTTGACACGTAAGGGCCCTGTTCTTGTGGCACAGACATATTAATTGCATTTTGTGTCTGTTAAGAGGCACAAAGGCACTCTAAAACTTGCCCCGAGCACTGCCGTTTTAGCTCAGGGGACGCTTGTAGTACGTAGCTGCAGCTTCTCAGTGTTACCTGCACTGATACGTGTCAGGGTTTTTTCTATCGAAAGTACTTGCGTAGCTATAGCGATCAAGATTAACGTAAAAATTGGCCGGAATTCTCCTTTAAGCTGTTACATTTTACTAATTTAATGGCCAGCTGGCTGGCCAGTTAGTTAGCTTGCTTGCTAGGAGGCTCAGTTCTCAGTTCAGCATCATCTGTATTAGAGATAGGAATCACTTCATCCGATGTTTGAAGTAAAAGTTATGCCCATGATGCCATGCAGTAACAGATTTTGGTTTATACCTGATCTGTGCTGCCTAGTTTTACAGTTTCATCAGAGTTTCTTCAGCCTCCGTTTTCTCTGTCATAACTAATTCCATGTTAAACTGGTGCTCAGTTATGTGTAAATGATCACATTTGCAACCTGTTCAGCCCTGTGTATTTTTGACGGAAGGCTGCAAACAGCCCTGTTGATGTTTGATGATAAATGGCTTGTCTGGTTCTTTATCTGCTGTCAGTCTCCCCTGGGCTGTCATCTCTCTCCTGATGAATCCATGTGACACCCAGTTTATGGAAAGCATGATTATTTGTGAGCAAACAAGCCACCCCCTATTGAGATGTGTTAATTAGCTACAACCTGTTTTTCTAATTTCCTAAGGAATGTCTTATTGTATTCTCCAGTCAAAATGACAGCGAACAGGGAGAGGAACAAATGAACAGAGACCAGTCTGCCAGTGGCAAAACAAGCAGCTGCTGGTCAGTGGAGGCTCTGGTGTCTTGGCAGGGGAAGCTGTGACACTGATGAGATTAAATGAATGCATGTGTTCTTTATTTCCAGTGCTTTAGATTAGAGCACATGTCTCAAACTCAAGGCCTGCGGGCCAAATCCGGCCCGTTGCAGATTTAGAACCAGTCCGTATATCAGTTTGGGTTCACAGTAAATTTTGTCCCACCTAGTTGTGCGCCAAACCAAAAACACAGGAAAGTTTTTTTTTTAAAACTGCAATTACCTGACATTCAAAGCAGAATAATGGCAGATTTGCCGACTCAGACTCAGAAATTCCCCCAGAAGAAGAGAGTTTTCATATTCAGGCTGTGATTGTTGTATAAAAAAAGAAAAAAGTAAAGTATTTTTTGCTAAATTCTATGGCTAAGGAACTTTTTTGATGACTTTTGTAGGGCTTCATGTCAACAAAAATGTGACCAAAAGCATACAAAAATGTCGGAAAAAGCAAGAAATTTAAAAAAGGTGACAAAATGTCTGAGAAAGCCACAAAAGCCGGGACACAAACAACAAAAATTAGGAAAAAAGCTACCAAAATGTAAAAAAAATAAAATAAAAAGTGACATGCAGTAACAAAAGCATGTCAATAAACTCTACATGTCTGGCCCTTGGTGTGATTCTCTTTTTCCAGTGTGGCCCTTAGTGAAAATGCGTTCTCTAAACCTTTTAGAGAATAAAAAAGCTACATCAAAGCAAAATATGTAGAGGGGCATTGATTGGTTAAGAGAAGTTGACATCATATATTCTATTTTACTGATCAAATATGCCATCTTTTTGTACAACGTATGTTCTGACATTACCCTTCATTTAAATATGCAAGCTAAGGTTTCAATTCATTCAGAATATATTCTTTAAAATAATGTTTCTAAACAATCAGTCTTTAGAAACCCTTTCTGTTTTATGTATGTATCTGTGTATTCAGCGGCGACCATCGGGCGAAGCATCCTTCTTTTGAGAGAACTGATAAAAGTGTAGTTAAGGAAGTCAATGGAATTGGCTTCAGGTGTAGCCGGTTTGTGTGGGAAATAATCATGCTGCTTTTGACTGTGCTCATGTTGTATCATGCCCCAGCCTTTTGTTTAGGGCCAATGTTGTGTCCCTTATTAGTCACTACTGTGACGACCCCTGCTGTGTCCTGTGTATGCTGTGTGAGTCACCTGTGTCTCTGCTGACTCTGCATGTGGATCGTTAGTGTAACCTGGAACACCTGAGTGTTCCCAGGTTATTTAAGCCTGACTGCAGTGCAGCTCTGGGCTCTCTCTACCTGCCTGGCTTCAGTTTCAGCTAGCCTTTCTTAGGCCCCATTTACATGAAGGGAAGATGCAAATATTTTCCTGCAGTGTGGCCTCTCATTTACATGAAAACAATGTTTTTATCACAGAAAACGATTATTTCTATAAAACTCCGGCCAAAGTGGAGATTTTGGAAATCTCCATGTAAATCGTGCATGTAAACTGAGACAAACGGAGGTTTAGGCAGCCGAGAGAGAGAGAAAGAGGACGTTATTGGTTGCTGTTGTTGCTATTTTTGGGATTCTGATTGGCTAACGTGGGCTTGAGCTTCTCGTTACACTGCCACCTACAGGTCTGGCATGCTCTTGACTGCATTGAAGGCATGCATATATATATATATATATACGGGTACATATAAACAAACACTTTTCTGAAAACGGAGAGGTTGAAATGTCCGTTTATGAAAATAGCCGGCCATGTGGAAACGTAGCATCATTTGTTGGTTTGGTTCATTTTGGTTGCTTTAGTTTATCTGGATGCTTTTGTGTGCACTTTAAACTCACACAGACATCCATCAATCATACACACTTAGACCACTGACTGTACTTACAACCAGTGGTGGAATGTAACTAAGTACATTTACTCCAGTACTGTACATAAGTACAAATTTGAGCTACTTGTACTTTAGTTGAGTCTTTTCTTTTCATGCCACTTTCTATTTCTATTCTACATTTCAGAGAGAAATATTGTACTTTTTACTCCTCTACATTAATCTGACAGGATAAGTTACTAGTTACTTAACAATTAAGATTTTTTCACACAAAGCACATGTAGTTTATAAAATGCAATGTTTTATTATCAATTAAACTATACCAAAAATGCATAGGCCTACAAGTACAGCTGAAATGAATAGCCGATTAATTACTTAGTTGATTAACAGAACTGTTTTGATCGTTTCCAGTTCCTAAAAACAATTCTGCTAATTTTCTTTTTAATTTAAGATTTTTCTGCATTGAGTACTTTTACTTTCAATACTTATAGCTATAGATATAGTTAAGCTAATGTTGGCCAAAGCAAATATAAATACATTATGCAAAAAAAAAGTGTATCCATCCACATGACGTACACGCAGTTACAAACAAGGCCGCACCCACTTAGAAGACAGGAAGTGTGTATTTCATACCATCTGGGCAGTGTATCTCTTTAGTTATAGACAACTTTTGACTAAACCAATGCTTGTAGCTCTGTGAGGCTGTACTCTGGCACAGCAGTGCTGTAAAGGAAATGCTAATGTCAGCATGCTAACATGCTCGAAGTGACAATGCTAACACGCTGATGTTTAGCAGGTAATATTTACAACTGTCTTAGTTTACTGTGCTAGCATACTAAATTGGTAATTGGCAGTTAACACAAGGTACAGCTGAGGCTGCCATTAGTTTAGCAGGTATTTGGTCGTACACCAAACTATTAGACAAATTAAAAATTTGGACATGATGATGGTGCTAGATAAAAGTTAAGGGATCACCAAAGTCTGAAGAATTCATCCTAAAGAACCTTGAATATTTCATTACAATACATCCAATAGTTGTCAAGCTATTTAAGTCAAAACCTCAAAGTCATTAGGATTAATCATAGGGAACCATAAATGTTGTTTAATAAATATTGTATTGCAATCCCCCCAATAACTGTAACATGGTTGCTTGTTTACTTGCAAAGTTGTATTTCCATTGATCCATCCATTAATTTCCTGCCCACTTACCCAGATCAGGGTAGCAGTAGCAGGTCAATCTTACAGCCAAGACATCCTTCTTTAAGCAATTTCCACCTACTTTTCCTTGAGGATCTCTGAGGACTTGCGGGCTGGCTGGGAAATTCAATCCCTCTGGCATTAATTAGGTGGGGTTTCCTCCTAGTCCATTATACACTTCCAGATACCTCCCCACTTGCACCCACTGGGCATTGTTTATTGGAGCCACGTGGGTGCTTCTTGATATGATAATGAATGGAATATTTTAATACTTTTGAGGATAACTTTTTCATATCGTCACATTGAAAAGATATGTAAATGCTGAGTGCACAGGCACAGTGTTATAAGCCTGAAAATAAAGCACAGTCTTTGGGGATATGTGTTTGTAAGAATATGCATATGTGTGCTGACTTCAGCATGACAACACACATCTTGTTGTCTTTTAGTTATATGATCATCTGTCTAAATCGGTACGATTCACGGACGATGAAGTCTCATTACTTCAGCAGTCCCATTGCTAATCCATCTGTTAATGTAGCCAATAGCCACCCATTCACAAATAACAGAACCCATTTATCGTGCTCTGGTCAGCACTGTCACCATTTTGCTGGTGTCACACCTGTGGCAGCTTCCCAATGTTATTTGTCTCTGCCGTCCCTGAACTGAGCTATTGGAGGGTAGGGAGGGGGAAATTGAAGCCATACAGGTGTGCCGCCATTGTGGCTCGATACAGCAAAGGAACTCTATTTGTCTTCTGAGCAAATTAGAGAAACACTGATCAAGGTGAAACTGACCAGGTGTTTAGACACAGGAATAGTCTCCAAGACAGCTCATTCTCCTTTTTATTATATCGATTTTGAGAATGTAAATAAGCTGATGTCCATCTTTTGTAATTCCAAAATGTTTCTTAAAGTGATATTATTTTGTCATCTTAACTAGCCGACTACCCATTAAAATGGATTGATAGAGTCAGTGGTCAGTACCAAAACCCCTTGTTTGCCTGTGTTAATGCCTTACATTGTGGCCATCTGGTGGTATTGATAGTAGTTGATTGTTCTGTGTTCTCCCCTAGGGGTATTGAGGTGAATGGGATAAATACTATATTTACAAGACAGTACATCACATTAAACAACAGAAACATTTAGGTATAAAAGGTTCAGTTAGATTCCTGCTCCTAAATTGACATTCTGGAAGTATTAACTTTAGGTACAAATATGTTTTATAGCAATCTGTCCTTATTCTAATGTGGCTGTTCAAAAAGACCCCAAGCTTAGCAGCTTCAGCAGAATTTATGGGGCTTTTTAAAGGGGAAACAAATCTGCTATTTTCCCCTCAGCTTGGGGGAAGATGTTTCACATCACCCACTGTGCACATCAGTTTGGTCTGCAGGCTGCTTTGTCAAAGTCTCGGCTCCATCATAGCTCTCTGTTGTTCCTCAGGCTGCTTGTCTGTTATAGACATTGTGTGTGATAGATGACCTCAGGCTTTTGTTGGGACCGGAGCAGTGGGATTAAACATCTTAAACAAAGGAAACCACATGTCCCACATTTGGCCTGAGCGCCCCAAGAGAACGAGGCCTCCATGCAACTGTAAAAGCCTTAAAGTCACACCTCCATGAGAAAAGATGGCCGGAGGTCTAAAAACTACAGACGTAGTTCACACCTACATGTCACCTCAAGAACCCTAATTCCCTAATGGTCCAGGGTCCCTGAATGCAGCAGGGTTATTATTACTGCAAGAAGTCAGCTGTTGGCCCACAAGAGGCTGGATAATAACATTCCCCTCGTTAGACAACTTCTCAGACCGCTGCCATAACGTCAAGTTAGGTCAGAGTCCTGAGTGAACGAGAAGATTGGTTATTATCACTTCCTCGAAAATCAAGATTCATGTCTTTCCTTCTCTAAAGTGTGCTTTGCTTCCTCTTTACACACTAACCTAACGCACACGCATACGCATACACAGATCAGCTGACGGTCACCTCATAGGCATGTGGTATTGCAACCAAGTTTCACTACCCGCCATATTGGGGTTAAATAGCCTGTTTTGTGTATTTTCCTCGAGTAGCCATTTTGCGCCTTGCGCTAAAAACTACAAAGAGCCTCACCTCTCGCAGTGTTTCATCCGCCATCTTGATCTCGCGTGGCTTAGCTACCCATGTGATCTTGTCACCTCCCCCTCTCTATCTCACACACACACACACACACACCACATATGTTTGCTGGTTTTTGCCTTTGTTGTAGTTGTAACAAGTAAATAGGTTTATTGATTGAAGAACTATTGATTGAGCATTCATAATTTGGAAGTTAAATAAATTCTATTATGGTAAGAGCAGTTGTTTGTGATTATTTGTGTATATGTTGCAGTAACAGCTGGTTGAACAGGTCAGCGCTCGAGTTTCACCCTTCCTGTTCACTTTATAAATATGAGATAAATTAATCAAATCAATATCTGTATTTTCAAAGAGAACACCACCTATGAGAGTTTTCACAGTTCAGTTATTGGTCCCTGATTCCAGGGTGGTTCCCTGTTTTGATTGTTTGTCAATTTGTTATGAATACACATATTCATAACTTTATTAATATTGATAAAACACCTTTGATACATTGTCAATAATTGAATCTGTACCTCCCCAATCCCCAACACTTTGCTTTACCCCTCTGCTCTCAGCTGCTACACTTATGGCGCTTTTCCATTACGTTACCTGCTCGACTCGCCTCAACTCTACTCGCCATTTTTTGGTTTTCCATTACAAAAAAAAGTACCTGGTACCTGCCAACAGGTACTTTTGTTAGTACCACCTCAGTCGAGGTTCAAAGCGAGCTGAGGCGATACCAAAAGGTGACGTTAAAGTGACAGAGGAGGGTGTCCTGAACAAACCCGCCATTTTTAAATAGTTTAGCCAGCTGTGTTTTTTTTTTTTTGCTGCCTCCAGCTTCATTTGACACAAAATTTGTCTTCTGGCTGTGGCAACAACAACACACCTTCAACGTTCTGTGTGTGTGTGTCGCGTTAGATCATGGCAGTTTACTGCGGCGCCGCTATAATGACCAGCCACGCTGAGGCGGCACTAAAATCTGCAATGGAAAACGGACGCACAGTGCGTCAAGTCGAGGCAAGTTGAGCAAAAACGCCAATAGTCACACACACCCTACACTCCCAAACCATACACACCAACTTCATGGAGCCTGTCTCCTGGTGTGTGATCATATGTCTGTAGAATCAGATTTAGGCCCTTTTTTTTTTTTTAAGTGTAGACAAAATGCTCTCCTTTCATGGCTGGTGCTTTTCTTCCGTGGCTCCATGGAGGTCCGTGTCATCCCGTAAACCTTCTTGTAGAGAAGTACTGTCTGCAAAATGCTACCTTTCCCCATTTTTCAGCTGTAGTATTGAATTTCAACAAGGATATTTTACATTGTCTTTAAAGTGTTTCTTCTGCTCAACTGAATCTTTCTTACCTTCATTCCACTGGGAACAGAGAAAATGGTTGGGGAGGCGTGAGTTTGGCATGCAGGTGACATGGCCTGTCAATCAAAGCTGGAGCTGCATAACCCGGGTTGAAGATATTTTTAATGTTGGCTCCCTGCAGAGACACACACACACACACACTATCTCTCTCTCTCTCATATGTAGATATGCATACACATGGATGCACAGAAGCATGTAGACTTTCATGCAGTCAAGTGTGAAAAAGACTTCCATACATCCCTTATTCCCTCAAGTATTTTCCCAGAAACCTCCTTGTTGGGTTGCCATGCCCTGAGAAATTTCCACACCACACACACAAACATGTACACACAAAAACAACCTCACAACATACATCTTAGATACAACAAGTCGAGGCAGCGCCAGCCATCAATCATCGCTCTCTAGTGTTCCACCCCACTGTCATCATCCAATTACCAGCTCACAAAGCCATGAATCAACCAATCAGCACAGGCCGGGGGCTGTCCAAATATTGCTCTGTTCTTGCTGACAGACAATATGCTGTGAGGAAAAAAATGAGTCAATGGGAGTCCAATAAACTTATTGTGTAGTCTGGAACCTGAGCAAAAGATTTCAAGAGAGAGTTTGAAGGAACGATATTTTAAAAGATTTACTCAGAAAGTGTATTTAACTGAAACAGACAATATTAATAACATTAGCAATAATAGCAATATTAAAACTGGAATTGCCCCACAGTCTGTACATATGTTACAGCTTTCATTTGTGGGGTCACTACTAGCCAAGTACAATATGCAAACAAGACAAAATAGCTCAGAGAAGAAATAATATATGTCTCGTCTCGTCTCGTCCCTATGTCAAGTTTTTGTGTCGGTTTCATGTTTTCTGTTGGCTTTCCATTTCCTGTTTTATTTTGTAGTCTCTCTGTTCTCTTATGTGTTGTCTTGTTTTACTTCCTTATTTTTACGGAGTGTCTATTCGCACCCCCGGTACGAATAGCCTCTGCCACACAGCTGAGCTATTTACACCCTGTGACGTAACAACAAAAAAACGTTGCTTGCGTGCACCGAAATCATGGCCGACGTTCATCTTCCATGACCGCAGAAACTGGCATATTAGGGAAGTTTTGTCTCTAAAGTTTATAACAGTTGAATTTCTAGCGGAAAATGGATACTACAGTTGCGCTTTCTGTCTTCAGTGAAAGCATACAACCGTTGGTTTGTTAGTTAGTACCTATTTTTTTGTATACAGTATGGTTACCTAGCAACCGAGGCTTGAAGAAACCAAGTAGTAAACAGTTGTTTAATATCCTGAAAGAACTGCTAGGTGAGTGGTTAGTATGCTTACCTTTTTTTTTTTTTTTTTTTTTGCAGGGTGGTAGGGGAAGACTCTGGTTGGGTTGGTTAGGTTTAGGCAAGAGGAGTGGGATTGGTTATGGTTAGGGTAAGAATGTCAGGGCGATAATATTCCAAAAAGGTGTAATACATGAGTAGTATGGATAACTGTGTAATATATGCCAAGGTACTGTAAATGCACAGGGGTGCAAATAGCATACATTGATATTTGTACCAGACGGGGTATTAATAGAACACATTGCTGTGTGCACCGGCGGGGTACTAATAGCATTCATTTCTAATTGCACCAGGGTACAAATAGCACTTCTAATTGTACCAGGGGTGCAAATAGCATACACTGCTAATTGTACCAGGGGTGCAAATACCCTCACCCTTATTTTTATCCGTCAGTCTTTTGTGTAATGCGTCTTCTGTTGTATTTTTGTGTTCCTGGACATGTTCCCCGTTCCTTCTGTGTTCCTGTTTTTTTTTCTGGATTATTAACCTGCTCAATTTACATGTTTGTAAGTCTCTTTGTGTTCTCATTAAATTATTGTTATTTCTAACCGCTGCCTCTCCTCGTATCTCACTTGAGTCCAAGCCACACCTCTGACAATATATCATATTTACATTTACGGCGAAAAGTTACATATGGCAGCTTAAAGGTACACTGTGTAGGAATTTCTCCCATCTAGCGGTGAAATTGTATTTTGCATTCAAACAAAGAGTGCTCTCTAGCGCCTCGCTTTTTCAAATGCATGTTCTACGGTAGCCGTTATGTACCAAGAAGCTATGACACCATGTCTTCCATTTTTTGCTTTTTTGGCGACGAGGATTCCTTCTCTTGTGGCTTGGCATAAGTATGATCCTCCGTTATGAACTAAAGTGCAGTGCAGGCTTTCAAATTTGCCGGGGCAGTGACAAGCGCCTCTCACTTATCTCCTTCTTCGTTTCAGCTGGTTTCAGTCACGTGATGCTGGCTCTGAACGAAAACACGTTGCGGATTAGCTAGACAGGTAGGCTAGTGCTTTATCTCCCTCTCAGCGATTATAATTTTTCTAAACGGCGGAACGACATGGAAGCCTCCTTGGACTTGCCCGTCCAATGTAAATACAGATTCAGATCATTGGCAGAGCTCATTTTACACCAATGAGGACATATTTATGACTTAAGACATTGATTTTAGCTAATAAAATACTTAAAACACTACACAGTGTTTCCTTTAAAGTCTAAGTAAAAAAAGATTTTTATTCCCAAAGATTCTTTTGTTTTCATTATCCATCCATCTGGTCAGTCCATGTTCTATTTTGACACAGCTGTGCTGCCAACTTAAGTGTAGTGAAATGTTTAATATGCTTTCACGGGAGCCGTAGCATCAAGTGCTCTCAGGTCCCATTAAAGCTGACGTGGTGTCACAGTGGAATTCACCGATGGCCTTCTGAGATGCTTTATAAAGTCAAGACTCTTACAGACTCTCATCCCAGCAGTGAATGAGTCTGAGCTGCTAGGGTCTGCACTGAACGTTTCTTTATTTAACATGATACGTTATCCCTGGTGGGGGGCCTTCACTCCCCTGCAATCATGCTCTCTGTCACTTCCAGAGTGTGTATTGATATGCATTTAACATCCATCACCAGCTGTGTGGTTAGACACGTTTGAAGTGCAGTTGACCGCTAATGGCCTACCACATGCTTTTGTGTGTGTGTGTGTGTGTGTGTGTGTGTGTGTGTGAGAGAGAGAGAGTGTGTGTGTGTGTGAGAGAGAGAGAGAGAGAGAAAGAGAGAGAGAGAGAGAGAGAGAGAGAGATGGAACAAAAAAATGAAATGCCTAATTATATGTCTTAGAGAATTCTAGAGAATTATGATAACATACTGTATGTCTCCCTATTATTACAAGTGACATTAATTTCCATCATGTAATTGGCAGGAAAATGTAGTCTTAAGCACATGTCCATGCCAACCCACAGAAACACACACACACACGCACACGCACAAATTTAATTTACCTCTTTGTTTTCCGACACAGTTACATGTTATATGTAAAACCACTTGTACACATAAATCCTGTGTATACCATGTGATAATGAAAACATGTCAAAGCTACATATGACTCATCACATCAAACGTGTGCAGTACATGTTCTTTACAACCTTACAACCTTCCTTCCAACTACTGAATTACACTTGACCTTCATTTGTATTAATGTTCTGAACAGCTTTTTTTCCATTTTGAGTTTCTCATTGTGTTCCAAAACATTTATGAACGTTTTTCTTCATCCTAGTGTTTTCTGATCTGCACACCCACTTGCAGTAAGTCGTGTTAAGCATTCAAATGAACACTGGAGGCTGTTGTTTTTTTCTGCTGAGGACAGTTTTGCTGAAAGTGTCCTCTGCAATGTTAATTCTGAATATTAAACGTGGCAGATGGAGTGCTGGTGAAGTTTATTGGATTTATTTTGTATCATCAGTCACTTCATGAAAGCTTTCATGCAACAACTCATTTTGCAATTATATCGCTATATGCATCTGCATCAATGCTATCGAGAGGAGCGGATTGTACGTCTGAGTGAGCTACGACGTGTCTTCATTCAAATAGCATTTTTAGTGCAAAATAAGAGTGAACAATTCAACGTTTCCTCTGGGCTGAGAGAGCGAGACATTGCCAACATCTACTATTTGATTATAGTGATTTTGTAGTGATTGTAGTATTGGAGTATTCATCCATCTATCTATTTACCACTTTTCTGGGTCTGGATTGTGGTGGGAGCAAACTAAGCAGAATAGGCCAGACATTCTCCTCCAATCCACATCATACAGTTCATCCTGGAAGATCCCGAGGCAAGGTGAGGGGCAGTAAAATACTGCCTTATACTACTATAAAGACCCTTGGGCGAACTTGAATCGAGCCAACTCGCCCTTCCAGAATAGAGAGCCCTGGTGGACTGACCCAGGCAAAATGTGGCGTGTGTGTGTGTTGAGCCGCTCAAATTTATATCTCAGGTCTTTGGTTTAAAAAAGGAATAAAACTGCCTGCTTAGACTGAAAAAGGTTGACGGAATGTTACCGTACATTTCTTTTCACCCTTTCTGATACTAAGAAAGGCTGAGGTGACATTAGTTCCAGTAACCAGTCATGGTGTAAACCAGAAAGTAAGAATTGCTACCGATTAGAATGCAGAGGACAAGTATATTGAGGAAGATCCAGACATTTCTAAAAAAAAGTAACATGAGGATGAGAGAGTTTTAGGAGCTTTAACAGTCACTTCTAGGATCATCAGCTACAGGTATTACCATTTTCTTAGCTCACCTTATTTGCACTGGGGTATGTGCAGGCTGCCCAATGGTTGTTATGGAGGTTGTTGCCGTATGCAACCTGAGAGGATTTTCTCTGAATGTTTTTTGGGTTTGAATAGAAACATTTTATCTATGTTTTCAGGTTTTTATTGTTGTTATTTACAGTATACTTTATGCTAATCCTATAGCCTGACAAGCCAGACCCACATCAAGATGTTGGGTCTGAGAACTCACCATTGGCAGGGCTCAATCCGAGGGGCGGGATAAACGGTTGTCTTTCAAATTCCCTTTGCACGCTATAGGATAGCGCCGCAACCAACCAGAGCAACGTTAGTAGATAGATTAAACTTTTGCCGTATCGGGTCGGCAAAACTCCGAAAACATCTTCCTTTTTTAAGAATGACTTCAGTGTCGTTCTTTGTTCTTTTCTCAAAGAAAAGCTGAACTCCAAGTCTTCCAGAGTCACGGCCAAAGACGATTTGAAAGACCGCTGTTCGCCAGCAGCAGCAGCCATCTTCTTTGTTTTCAAGTAGCAACCGTCGCACCTCTGCCGTCATTATGTTAAGCCCGCCCACCGACACTATACGCGATGTGATTGGCCTGACTAGAGTTTGGTTTTCCAAGCTCGCAAGCCAACGGAGAGTTGCTAGACAACCCTGGCTGCAAATTATATTCGCTGCTGCTAGGGTACGTCTAAAGCCAATGAGACACAAGTAAGCATGGTGATGGCCAGTATATAATTACAACATAATGTTTCAAGCCCCTATATACTCTAAACTTTCAAAATTGAATAGGTGCCTAACAAGAACAACAATGTTTATTACAGACTTTTGACACACCGCACTGAGCTGCATCTCAAATTAATCTTCAGGTTCCCAGCTATCAGATGATGTAGGCCTACTGTATACCACTTCTATGTCGAATATACTGTATACCTAAAACAGACAACAGTGGTCTATGGGTCTCAGAGGGATAAGGACAATTACACATATGAACACAGACACACACAATACTGGTTCTGTGAGAAGGTTACTATGTAGATAATAAAGAATATAAAAGAATATATATATATAATATATATATATATATATAAAAGAAGTGACAGCACGTAATCTTAGAGCAGTGAAACAAACACAATATAGTGAAATCAAGGAGTGAATAGGTAGCAAGGTTAAACACCAGGGAACTTCCAGTATAAAAACCAAAGCACTGATACGAGGAAAAAAAAAAACTTGTTTATCTTGTTTTTATTATTTATTTACTGCTGCTGCACTGATTGCCACCAACGCAATTTCGTTGAGTTCATACAATGACAATAAAGTATCTTGAATCTTGAAAACTTTCAAAACCATACGGCAAACCCAGTTACTTTTGGATTACTACTAGTACAAACTTAAAAGATGAGAGAAAATAACAAAGGTACTTCACAGTCTCGGCGGGAGGTGGGGAGATTGGGGACTATGAAAAGGGGGAAAGCAGGAGGGAAAAAAAGTAAAATGTATAAACTGATTTTTGTTTTTATTCATGTGTTTCTGGTTGTTTTGTGGTTTTTGTTATGGCATGTCTTAATTGTACAGTCTTTGTTTTTATTGTTGAAAATAAAAAAAGCGGAAGAGAAAGAAGGACGCAGCGAGGATATGGAAGAAAGCACAACACGAAGAGCATTAAAGGAGAGAAGGGGAGGTGAACGTGTCAGAAGAGCAGTCGGGGTAAACCCTGTTGGAAGCTGCTGTATCTACCTCCTCAGGCAAAAAGAGAGAGAGAAAGAGGGTGGAGAACAAGGGAGACCAAGAGAGAGAATGTAGAAAATGAGAGCGATAGAAAGTTAGCAAACAAGAGAAGGAAAAGAAAGTGACGCAGGGGACGGAAAAAAACAGCTCCTTGTTTTCAAATTGCCTTATTTTGTGTTGAAACGAGAACTTGTATAACCCAGAGGCATGCTGTTGTAATATAATCTTACATGCACACACACACACACACACACACACACACACACACACACACACACACACACGCATATAAACACACTCTTAGCGGTAGAAGAAGTGGGGAAGCCTGGTTTATTGGGTCATTGTAGATTCCTCTGTGGATGAAATATGATTTAATTTGTGAAACGCAGGAGGGACAGTCGATATCTATGTGAGACAGAGAGAGGAGTCAAAGAGGGAGGAGACGGGGAGGGAAAGATGATGAAGAAGAAGAAGAGGAAGGAGGAGAGGGAAACAAAAGTAAGGTTGAGAGTGGGAGACCGGAGGAGGGAAAGGGAGGGTGAGAGGGTGAAGCGATGGAATGAGGGAGGTTTGACAGCACGTAGCAGTGGACATATGAGGCTGTGGGGACCAGGGAGGGAGAGGGAGAGGAGGATAAGAGGAAGAGAGGGAGCATGGAAGGCAGTGGTGGAAGAAGTATTCAGATCCTTTACTTAAATAAAAGTGCTAATACCACACTGTAAAAATAGTACTGCATTGAACATGTTACTTAAGTAAAAGTATGTAAGTATCATCAGGAAAATGTACTTATAAATATTAAAAGTAAAAGTACTCAATGCAGAAAAATCTTCACATCCAAACAGTTCTTTCTCTCAACTAAGTGTTTAATGGTCTAATCATTTCAGCTGGACTTGTAGGCCATTATATTGTTGGGTAGTTTAATTTATAATAAAACATTGCATATTATATACTACGTGTGTTTTGTGTGCAGAAATCTTAATTTGTAAAGGAACTAGTAACTAAAGCTGCCAGATTAATGTAGAGGAGTAAGAAGTACAATATTTCTCTCTGAAATGTAGCAGAGTAGAAAGTGGCATGAAAAGAAGACTCAAGTAAGATACAAATACCTCAAATTTTTATTTAATTACAGTACTTGAATAAATGTACCTAGTTACATTCCAACACTGATGCAAGGGAGGTGTGTGTGTGTGTGTGTGTGTGTGTGTAACACAATGTCAGACTAGCCTATATTGTAAACCTTGCACAACCTGCTTTGCCAATACTGTAGCTGATTACGGCCGTGCTAATAAAGCCAATTCACATTTAATTTGGAAGTCATCAATCAAAGGGAGGGATTGGGATGAGAAAAGGCGAAAGAAGAGGATAAGTAGGAGCTTAAAGGGAAAGGGAGTGAGGGCGCTATTATATGGTGAAGAAGAGGGATAATGTGAAGGGGAGAGAATATGGGAGGGTGGACAAAAAGAAATGGGGAAAGGAGGGAGAGTTAGAGAGAGCTTAGCAGGGGGCGACAGAGGAGGTAAAGGGAGAATGGGTCAAGGGGAGAGACCGATTGAAAAAGAGAAGGAAGAGAGAGAGAGGAGCAAGACAAGGAGAATCTCAAGTGCTGTGCTCTTGGGTTTGGTCCGTTGTCATGGTAACAGCAGTGAGGCGAGACGAGCGGCGGATAGACTCGCTCTCTCCCTGCTCCCGGTCTCCCTCTGTCTCTCGCCCAGAGATTAGTGGACAGCTGAGTTCTTCTTGTTCTTCTTGTTCTTCTCTCTCTCTCTCTGTGTGTGTGTGTGTGTGTGTGTGTGTGTGTGTGTGTGTGTGTGTGTGTGTGTGTGTGTGTGTGTGTGTGTGTGTGTGTGTGTGTGTTTTCATTCCTGTTTTCTCTGGAGTTCTGAACTTGCTCCTTAGTGTTGGGACCATCAGGGATTGCGGCCTTCATGCAATTCCGAAGTCTGAAGGCTTTCTGTGACAAAGAAACGTGGCTTTCTTAAACAAAGAAAGGCCTGCATATAGCTGTAGCAGCCTGACATTTCACACGTCTATGAGGTCTAAAAACGAAAGACGTTGTAGTTCACACCTTCTAAAACTGCGAATTCCGATTGCCTAAGCAGAACCTAAACGCAGCGTGGGTCCATCGTCCAGTGGCCGGAATATAAAACTTGGCTTCGGTCGGCAGCGTTTGTGCTGTATTTAGTTCATTTTCTGGACAAAAGTGGACTATTTTTGATGAACGGACTGCACACTAAGTTAAGGCTTTAATTGTTCTAGGCAGATTTAGAACATAGTGGGCCCTATCTTGCACTCAGTGCAATTGCCTTTGTACACTGACGCATGTATCATTCCTATTTTGCACCCGACGCACAGCTGACTTTTCCCTCCACAGACGCACGTCAGTAAATTAGGGAATGGATTTGTGCCCCCGGGGGCGGTTCAGCGAAAAGAGGAGGCGTGTTCAAGCGCAAACGTTCCCTGGTGCTATTTTGCAGTTTTAGAAAATAATTCCGCCACAGACCAGGAAAAACCTGGTCTAAAGTCAGTGGTGCTAGTCTAAAGTCAGTGGCGCGTTATTCAGATGCTATTTTAGGGGCGCATGCTTGGCCATAATGTAGCGTGGGCACAACGCGCAAACACTTTGCTTCTCTCATCTACACAGACGCAGTCGTTCCCATTTTTGCAAACCATACATAATTACAAGGAAAAATATTACTTAAAATGCGCTTCAGGCGTTTGGATAGATGAGGAGGCACTTTACAGTACAGTCCTCAAAAAGTCACAGCATTCTTTGTGGCTTGTTGGGTTTTACACATTTCCATGAATCATGGATGTGTTGATGACATAAATGAGGAAATATTAGAGGACTTAAGGAGACGTGATGTTGAAATACGGCAGGATTGGACACTTTAGGGTCCGGGAGTGGCAATGTGCGATGTGCTACTGGTGGAGCGGGTGGACGGAGATGTAGTGGGGGGAGGAGGAAGGGGCACAACAGGAGCAGGTGGTGCGTTTGGAAAGCCCACGCTCCATGGCTGCAGCAATCCTCTCCAGACTTGAGGAGAGGCATTTATTACTTTGCCGCATCCCGGACGCGATACTGATTTCTTCAACACTGATTTCTGTATATAGTTTTGGAAGATGATACAAATTATGTTGTCCTGCCAATAGGGGCATCAGATCAGAAAACACTTATTTTGTTGTTTTATTTTGGGTAGCTCACCTGGTTGAACGCCCATAACGCAGCGGCTGCAGGTTAAGTTCCGACATGCAGCCCTGTAATGTAATTTCCCCTTTCTCTCCTCTTTCATGTCTAAGCTGTCTTATCCAATTAAGGCCAAAAATGCCACAAAAAAATATCTTTAAAAACTGGAAGTTGTGTATGGTATAACGGAAGGAAGCCCAGATGAAAATCTGGGCCCTATAAAATCATTTATAGGGCACCATAAATGAAAACAAGTTGGTCTAACGTCACTAGGATAAAAAAGGATCATCAGTTGATATTGTGTTGTTGCTCTTTTATGGAGCAATGTATGTTCAATATAAATATGTATTTCCTCAACATTAAATATTTTACCTATTTCCTATTTGCTTTTGTCTGTTTATTTTGTCTCACATGCCGTCATAAAATCATCAAAACTAATCTGAATATTTTTTGGGATTATACTCATGACATATATTTCATCTGTTCATTCATACACAGATGTTATTCATGCTAGCATGCTCTATAGCTTGATCTCAGCATGTGACCTGCTCCAGTCTCCGAGTTTCAACCCTGCAAAAATCAGAGCCCAGTGCATTATGGTCCAAGAATCAGAATAGCTGAGTGGCTTATAGAATGAAAGAAAAAACCCTTTTACCATAGTGGTGCCAACAGAAATGTATCACAAGCAGACTCAAATGCACTCCAGCAGGAGCTCAGCAGAAATGAATGTGAGCATCATAAAAATGTCCTCAACACGGTAACAAATTACACAGCAAACTTAAAATGTGCTACAGCAGCAGAGCTTTATGGCAAAGTGGTGTAGTGTGACGATTAGTAGCCTGAGGGTAATCAATGTGAATTAGCTGGATTTGATGCAGAACACATTTGCTGCTTTAACTCTTGCCTCAGCTCCTGTTTGTAATATCTTCCCAGCCTTTGGTTATACATTATTCATCATTCACTGGAATTATGTCAGCTCTCTGACCTTTTAACCTTTTAGTTGCTTGTAATGTTCGTTGTATATGATCATTTTCAATAACTCAAATCTCAGTCTGTTTTCATTCTTAAAATGCAGACATTGAAGGATTCAGCTCTTCCAACTGTTTGCAATGTATTTATTTGAAATTCAGTGTTTCCCATACGTAGGTTCAACTTGGGCGCTCTACTTTAATCCTATGGGTGACATCAAGCGACTTTAACGCGCCCGCAAAGCATCCCGGGAAGACGCGCTGCATTTCAAAAAATGCTCCGCAAAAGTGGATCCGCAGCATCAGAGGCTATCGTTATCAGAGCCCAGTTGTCACCCCTGTCCGCGGCAGTCTCCTCCGCTCCATATTTTTATAACGGAGCTAACCGGAGCTTACCGGAGCTGACTGGAGCTGACTGGAGCTAACCGCTAACTGGGAGCTAATCATTGCTAACCAAGCCTTCAGTTCTCCGTGCCTGTATCCATTAACTGTATTTATGGACTTGAGCCCAAATAAAACCCGTCATTTTAATTAAATTGGCTGTAAACGTTTTAAACTACAACTCAGAGTTGTTTGAATGACACAAATCTGTTCTGATGAGATTTTTATGAGTTCAACAGGACATGCAGCCTATAGTACAAAACAGCATTAGGATCCCAAAAACACAGATTAAAACAAACAATGATCTAACAAACTAAATGAACAAGAATTAATCTTTAGATAGCCAAAGTCTTATATGATAACAGGAGTTATGAGGAGACAGTATTGAGATTTATAATAACATAGCCTAACTTTCTGTATGGATAATGTTCTAGTATTACAATTAAGTTATTTATAACATTTGGGCTCCAGGTAATCAGGTATTTTGGCAAAAGAAAATTGGATTGACAAAGCACATCATGGCTACACTTTCCTTTCATTTTAAATTCAACCAGCAATTTGACGATTTTAGCAGAATACTGAAAGCAGCAGAAAGGCAGTAGATTTTAATATCTGTTTATTTATTGTGAGTAATATCATTATCGCAATATTCAACAACGTTAGGGCATATCGTATATTTTCCTCATAACTACCATACATTTACTACAATAACTACCCTGAAATTTTGTCAGATGCCACATGGTGTTGCAATATTTTCATTGTTTCTTTTTTATTATGATTCCATTATCATCTTTTTGTCTAATTTGTTTAATATGTGAATAGTTATTTCTCACAAAAAGTATCTGTTAATGTTATGTAGTCATTGTTTTAAAAAAAAAAATAGTCCATAAACCTTTATTTGACTAGTTTATTAGTGAACCCAGCCATCACGTGCCGCGCCATCACATCCTGCGCCACCCACCACCACAAGTATATTCTTAACCTGTGGGAAACACTGTATACACAACATAATGATGGGCAGGGAGATACGATACAAGGATTGAAGTAGCTCAAAAAAACATGACAATATCAGCATTCTTAGAAAATATCATATCAGCAAGTCATAGCAGAGCCAATTAATATTTAAAAATTAAACTGCTTGCAAAAACCAAAACAAAAGAAGACAAAAAAAGTGTGTGTGTGTGGAATGATAAGCCCAATAAAACACAATGATATGGGTCATCTTGCACTTACAGGTCTAGACTGAGCATAGAGAGGGGAGAGGAAGACACTGTAAGGTCTCAATATGTCTATGGAAGTGTTGCCAAACCCATTCAAATTTGGAGGCGGAGCCACATAGTGTATGTCTGACTTTTTCTAGCTTCATAAAATGAAGGACATCAGCCACCTATCTTGTATGTGTGGAGGGGAGGGCACTTTTCCAATAAAGTAATACAAGTTGCCTCGCCAAAAGTGTTGGTAGACAGGCAGTGAAGTATTTGGTGGAAGAACACCAACAAAAAAACAGCAATAGGAGAGAGCTCAGAAGGGCAAATGCTATTTCCAGAAAGGGGCAAGAGAAGGGCAGGACCAGAACATGTGTAAGAGAGTGGCAGGGGCTTGGTGACAACGAATACATGAATACATGTTACCCAATACTTGGGTCAAATCTGGCCAGTCTGCATCTGGTCCAGTGAGTTCTAGGAACAAGTTTGAATTGAATTCCCTCATGCCTGGCTCGGAGGGTAGAGCAATGAACTCTGAGCAAAACAGCTTTCCAGGTTGGGTCATGTATAGCACCACGTACAGTATGTCTTGGGACCAGGCTTCTGTTAAAGTAAATGATACAGGAGATTATAGGGCAAGAAGGTAGTTATAAAGCATAAAAATGTCCCCTCTAAGATTAGGGTCAAATTGTAGAAGAGTGAGGGATATAGTGAAGAGTGAGGGATAGAGGGTAAACCAGGACAAAGTCCATAACCTGAAAATATGTATAGCTCTTCAACTGCATTTTTGAATTCTCACAAGTTTCTGTAATTTTAGACCTTGCCATGCTTCACCTGCCCACTAGACACCCTAAATGTGTTTTCCTGCTTCTGAGTATCACCTAGCTCAGATGACACCCCCCCCCCACAAAAAAAAGAAACCATACTGATGGAAGCAGGAAGGAATATAATGAGTAAGGAGACAAGTATGAAGGGACGTGCCCATTTAGAATTTTTTCATCAGATCAGCCAATAAAGGGAAGCTAAAACTATTTAATAATTTGAAGACTTTTAGTACTACGTAGATGCACAAAACGTTTTAATAACCAAGTCTGGATGAAACAAAGATGTGAAGTGGGATCTCTGCATCACCCATGTTGCGTAGGTATAAAAATGGTTGTCTGGGTGATTTATTTAATGTGTTGATCAGAAGAAAGAGTAGGATCAAATGTAACACCAAGATACAACCACTGGAAGAGTCCTTTCAGAGTGTCCGATAAGTCTGGAAGACTTTTTTGGTCCAATGGAAAGTTGAGGCTGTGCAGTAATTTTACTCACATTGTGTGGGCATTGATAAACAACCACATAAACCTCTCAGATACAGTATATTATTGTGAGCTATAGGGCAATAAACCTTATTGCCTCTCACAGGCAGCAGCATATTGTTTTTTTCAAAGATTATTTTTTGGCAGGTGACCTCTGGAATAAGATTTCTTCTTCTGCGAAAAGAGGGTGACTACTTAATTGAGTGTCTCCCAGCAGGGTGGACAGCAGGCAGGGTGGCTATGGACCTGCCTGACCCGAAACTCCATTAGTCATCCCAGACCGATCCTCAAAATCTTTTCCCACAGGCACACGGACGGCCAGGCCAGATGCGTCGTCGCCCCAGCAACAGGAACGTGAGCAAAATGCAGAGCATAAGAGCCAAATAGCCGGGATGTCCGAGGATAACGTTGGCATCTTCGGGGCTGAAACAGAGCATGTGCCCAAGGGAAAACAAAGAAAATGTCAAGTGTGATTAGGGAAGCAGAGGATGCAAAAGGATCTGGAGAGATGGTAAGGATTGTGGAGAGGAAGGCTTTGCATTTTGATGTGTAAGGGGAGAGGGATGTCTGTGTGTGTGTGTGTGTGTGTGTGTGTGTGTGTGTGTGTGTGTGTGTGTGTGTGTGTTTTCCCGCCTTACTGACTCGCTGCTCCACCACCTGCCAGCTTGTTTGCAAGAACGTGTGTGCTCATGCATGGTCATATCACTGCTGGTTGTACTGTATGAAGTCATGTCTCTGGCTGTGGTTCATTTTATTCACGCAAAAGTAGTACCTTATAAAGAAGCCCATCCCCCCCACCACCACCCCCCTCTCCAGAGTAGAGATTTAGCTTTGTACACACTTAAAAATGATGGGTTAAAAATAACCCAACTTGGGTTGTTTTATAACCCAACCGCTGGATCACTATTGCACCGGACCAACAGTAGTTAATTTGACCCAGCAAGATGGGTTGCTGATTTTTAACCCAACAGATGAGTTAAATATTCTACCCAAATGCTGGGTCAAATTAATTATAATTCTGGGTTGATTCAACTACATACATTTGTTATATAGTGTACCCAAATGCTGGGTCAAATTAATTATAATTCTGGGTTGATTCAACTACATATTTGTTATATAGTGTACCCAAATGCTGGGTCAAATTAATTACAATTTTGGGTTGATTCAACTACATATTTGTTATATAGTGTACCCAAATGCTGGGTCAAATTAATTACAATTTTGGGTTGATTCAACTACATATTTGTTATATAGTGTACCCAAATGCTGGGTCAAATTAATTACAATTCTGGGTTGATTCAACTACATATTTGTTATATAGTGTACCCGAATGCTGGGCAAAATTAACCTATATGCCAGATTAATTCTAACACATTACAGTACAATTTAAGAAAATAAATTGCAATAAAACTGTTAAACTACAAACCTAGAACAGAATACATGCTAGATGTATGCATATATTATTTAATAAACACTTAAACAATACAAAAACAAAACAACATAATGGAATCTTTGAAAAAAAAAATTATTATATCAACAATATAGTGGAACTGGTGCAGTTCATATCACTCAGGTAGGAAAACATTCAGAGCAAAACAACAATTACGAATGAACTGGCTGAACATTCAACAGGTCTATAGTGAACAAATTCAAATTCCTATTACAAAGCTGCTATTAAGAGCCATTAGCTCTACTTGCAAGCAAGTATTCTACTTTGAATAAACTTTACCATTTTAGACTCCCCTCCTGGCATTTCACGTGACCAAGTTTCAAACAACTTTGATGCAGCATCCCCATGCAGGACAAGCCTGTGCAATCTATAAAATGGAAAACACATTTTTAAAACCAATTCAATGTGGCACACTAATAAAACATTATAAACAATGCATCCTTATATGTAAGATCATATTTCCCTATACCTACCATGCCTTTGGTCATTAGGTGAGGGAACTCTTCGAGGATCTGATCGATGGTCCAATTGTTGTCCCTAATCCACTTGGCCCTGTAGACTGCTGTGTTCGGCATGTAGTTCTCTATCTGGCTGAGGGGCTGAGGATTATTTCTCAACCATTCTTTAAGCTGTGACCCACGTTCGTCTGATATGGTACAGTCTGTAAAAAAGAACAAGAAAGTTGTCATTCACTGAAATATGGATGTTTTGCTTCATCAAATAATTTTTCAGTTTAATAATTACCTGGTATGAGAGCCCTTGCTAGAGCGCCATCATCTGGCGTTTGTGGTGGTGTCTGTGCCGTGCTCTGCGACCTGCTGGTTGATCTCAGCCGCTTCCTGACGTTCCGCAGCCTTTCCTCCAGGAATCCAGTGGCGGCTCTATTCATCTATTGAGTCACTTTGACATATTACGTGGAAGCTATTGAAAAAAGAGGAAATTATATTTCATAAGAATTCATGTCTGAAAAGGGCTTTAGTAGCAATGCAGACTTGATATGCTGTGGATGGGAAAACATATTTCTTACCTTTTAAATCTTTCGACAAGGTCTGGCACTCTGTCATAGTGTTAATGACAAAGCTATCCGTTGATCTGAAACAAAACAAAAAGAGCTTAAGCAAAGATACAATTGCTATTGTATTAACTATTCAGATATCACCATGTAAAAGCAATGCAGACTAACAGCAGAATGTAATCCAATGTGAAGATAACAGCCATTTTATTTAGCATCACAATCCTCCCTCTCTATCTATACAATTCATATGACAAATTGCATGCATGTAAATTGTTTTTACCTTTTTACAAGAATATTTGTGGCTGCTCAAAGCATAGCCTTCAGGGCACGAGTGTCAGTACAACAGTACAGCAGTGGTTCCCAAACTTTTTATTATATATTTCTTAACCCTTAACTCAAGTGGCCCTTGTCGTTTGCCAGGCCGCCATTTTAAATAAGCATTTGTTCTTATCTATTGTGGGTCACCACATTACTTAAATAAATGCACATAAATGCATTTAGTCAGACATATCAGGTTATCTCACTGTTTTTACATACTTTAATCAGTCATACACTGTTATGCCTTCACATTTCACATTAAAAGCTTCAAGGAAAAACAAGCGCGTTCATTTACAGCCAGTTAAAATAATATAGCTAGCAAAGCAACTAACTGACAGCCAGTTGGCTAGTAAACTATCTAGCTAGCTAGCTAGCTAGATAACTGCCGAATTACCTGGCTAGCTTGAAACTAGCTGGCAAATTAGCCTGGTGAACTCAATAAACATGACCATATGCCCATGGGCATTTTGAACTTGTTTCATTAATTCATTAATATAATTCAGACCAAACGGATAAGCTGTAAGGCTATACATGCTTCCATGATAACGGCTAAATGGCTAACGTTAGCTAGCTACGTTGTTAGCCAAACTAACCAACTAGCCTCACAATATAAAGATAGTACTTTAATAGGTAACGCAACACAGACAATGTGAATTAGACATGTAGCTAGTGTACACAAACCTTTTATTATGTATTTGCCTCGTTGGATGACCAGACTGGTTCTCTGCTGTGACAAGCGCTCGGTGTGTGGACTCTGCTGATGATCTGATGACGTTCGAAGCACAAACAACCCAAGTGCTGGGTCAACCGATGTATGTTGGGTTGATGGATTTTGACTCAACACATGAGTTGCACAAAATAACCCAACTTCCATATAAATAACCCATAATGGGTAAAACATTTCATAACCCAGCGGTTGGGTAGATGAAATAACCCAGCATTTTTTAGGGTGTAGGTATAGATCAACCTAAGAGTAGTCTCACATTGCCAGACAGATCTCCACTGCTGGAGTAAAGTCTGGCTACACCATACATTCATTTTAGGACAGGAGGAAAAGAAAATTTTTTTTTTAGATACATTTTTTTTTTTAAACCAATCACAATTGTCTTGGGTGGCGCTAAGCTCTAGACGCAGTGACGGTGCCTCTGCAAAATAGAAGAATAGAAGAAGCTTGTTTTGGTGGAATATTTGCACATGGAGAGGCAAGCTCTGGAATGGCTAATTAGCCACAACAGAAAACACATCAAATAATAATGAAGTTAACTGTTCACACAATACAGTAATGTGATCTATTTAAATTAGCTGGATCAATAAACGTGATTTGCTCTTACCAGTCTATCGGCGTGTGTGACTTACTTCATCCTCTGCAATCCCCACCAATCGGTCCCGAAACATTGGCATTTGCAGGATGGCTCTTCATCTATCGTTGCCAACTAATTTTTTTTGCTGATCCATATACAATAACTGGCAAGTAGCAATTCTTTTGTCCGTTATCGTGTCCGGCGTAATAAATTGTAGCTATACCCCCCCCATGACTCTAGGTCCTCCATTATCACTGTGTTTAACGTAACCCTTGATAGCTCATTGCAGACTATAGGCCATGCTTGTAAAATAACCAATGGGCAAACATGCTAGCACGTCCCTGTTGGATATTAAATGCTGTAAACATATTATTTTTTAAATTTTAACAATCATTCAATGAAAGAACCAAGCAGGCCTGCTTTATTGCACGATCCAAAATTTTATCAAAACTTGCCATTTTCAGTATGTGGCTTGATGGCTCAAAAGGTTGTTGTTGTTTGCCATAGCAAAGGGATTTTGAGAACGGTAACACACAGATAGCAGAAGCGGAGTTGCAAAGCCTGACTGAACTGGCATGGAGACATGACATGTGGCTTTTTATTCTGCTACTATTTCCAACTATGAGCTCAACCAGAATGCACATACCGGTACATCATGTAAACACTTTGTTCAGAATAAACCGACCCATTCCAAAACAAACTTTTTGTCTAATCTCTTAGATAAAATGAAAATGTGTCATGGTAATGTTCTTTCTGAATGATGACTATGTTCAGATATGTTTTCATCCTTGCCAAGAGTTAGATGAGAAGATTAATACCACCATGTCATGGATGCACTGTAAATCTGAAGCTACAACCAGAAGCCGATAAGCTTAGCTTAGGTTAGCATAAAGACTGGAGGAACAGAGGGAAACAGCAACTTCTCTCTTCTTTCCAAATGTAGCAAACCCCACCTCATATCAACACCTCTGCAGCTCACCAATTAACACGCTGTATCTCGGTTGTTCAATCTGTACATATGCTGTGACTTTCTGGAGTTTCTTTTGGTTGCCTGGCAACCTGGCGTCCTGTGATAAGCACCCATAAAAATATAATGTTTTGTGTCCAATTTGGTTTTTCAGATAGGAGTTGTCGTAGTAAACATAGAAGCTAACCAAAAATGGTGCCAAGCCTTTGGCATTTGGCACTGGTCCTTTTTTTTTTAAAGTTGTCTCATCATAGAGCACTGGATTTGGGGTATTGGACATTACAGTAAGACTGGTTCTAAGTATCTATGAATTAAAGACAGATATTTGTATGCAGCTTTCAAATAATTCTAGTGAATATTCTGTTTATGGTTTGTTTGAATTAAAATTAGAAAATCCAAAACTGAAAATTGCTGCAGTCCATGTGCTGTGTGATCTTTTTCAGCTGCTCAATACATATTCGTTCAGGGGCAGATGCATTTAGGTTACTTTCATACAGTATGTTTGTTCTTCAAGAGATTTGTGGAAATCAAACTGTGGCACAAACAAGCCCTCAAAAAGAGAGGTGTGCAAGAGAAAACTCACTTCGTTGAAGTGTGTGCTTCAGCTGTAAGATCCAGCTGTAACTCCAGCGGGACTGGCTCCCTACACCCTGAAGTGTCCTTTATAATTGGAGCGGTCTCAGATCTGATCTCAGCGTCTGGGATGGGAAACCTTGCTTGCTTTCCTGACTTACTGTGAACATTCTTGCATCAGGGAAAAAAAGCAAATCTGAATTTTCAAACCAACCATCTTTCTAAGGATCTTCTGATGTTGATGTGTTAAGGAAATAGCCTATATGTACATATACAGTTAATCATTACATTTATATTTGTTTAAACGTCTTATAATTTGGCTTTAGTGTTTATACTTATGTGTATGTATGATCTTAATTATTTTATTCAAACGATTCATACGGTTTTATACATACAAATAAAATGGATAGAAAGGTAATTTCCATTTAAATCAACATAGCAGAATGGTCAGAGCAGCAGCCATTTTTATGTGTACCATTGCTATGGTAACGTATAAACTTCCGATAATAAGTTCCCGGCAAGCCGCGGAGCTGAGGTTTTGCAGTAACGGACTTAAGGCTGATTCATGCTTCTGCGTCGAATCGACAGTGTACCCCCCGCAGGCCCCTCTGCGTCCTGCGATGCCCCCTCCGAGCCCTCCACCGTAGCTCGACGTGCACCTCCAAAAATGTGTAACTTTGCGTCGAGGCGACGCAGACCGCAAGGACCGTGATTGGTCAACTCATCCTGTGTGTTGATAGTTGGTGTTTCGAGCAGCCCACTATGGGGAGTGGCAACATGCTAGTTCACTGACATAAGCTTTGCAAATAAACTCAGACAGATTTTGTTTACAATGACGGGGTTATCCATTTGTAAAGTGTTTATATTTCAGTAATGTTTTGAAATTAGCACTTTGTCAGCAAGCAGTACTTTGTGGACAGTTGTGCTAAAGTTTGCTTGCTAACATAACATAAACTGGCTGGCAGACACCTCGCAAATAACCTCAGACTTATCCCCCCCTAGCGTTATGGCGGTGAAATGCACCGAGATGCAAAGCAACCCTGACACAGAACTCCAAAAGGGTCACAACGGCGTAGGAGTGACGGCATAGCTACGCCGTAGCTACGGCGTGGAGTTGACGCAGAAGCATAAAACAGCCTTAACGAGTAGCGGAGTAGTAGCGTTACGAGGCAGAAAGCAAGCCGCTAAATGAGTCAAATTAACTTCATGCTTCATCCACACAAAGCACATTGCTATTGCCACAAGTGACAGCTTTATTCATCTTGTTTTCTGTGAACAATGTGTTGAGGGGGTAACGTTAAGGCGGAGTTCACAAGCTAACGTTAGCCAACTAACACCAGCTGGCTGGCTTGCTGGTTCCGCCGTGCTTTTCTGCTGCATCGGTTACAGACAATGAGCTGAACAGCAGGCTGGGTCTAACATTAGCGTTCCGCTGACCAACTGTCCCTCCTCACTCCCAGCAACTTCGAGAACATCTCCCGAGATGCACTGGGCAGCTGTCCTCCAAACTGGGCAGCTATCCTCCCAGCGAGCTGCGACACAGTTACGGCCCCACTGACGCAGATTGTCACTAACAACAATCGCCATTTTGTTGTGCACCAATCAAATGACCATGGGAAACCGTTCTATGGCCTTTCTATCCATTTTATTTCTATGGTTTCATATTATGATTGATATTGTTTTAAATTGATAAAACAATTGATTTAAATTTGATTGATTGATTGATTGATTGATTGATTGATTGATTGTCTGTGTCATAATGAAATAAATATAATACATACTTTACATAGCCTATAATTTCTGGCCTCTGCCCTTTTTGTATGGAAGCCTGAGTGAACTTATGTACCTCAGTTCTCATCTATTTGCGCCATTTAATCCGGCTTTAGAGCTTTGTTATTGTTGTTACACATTTTTCCATTGTTAAAATCGCTGTTCTGCTTTTGTCATGCTGCTGGAAGTAAGTCCCCTTTCATTGTATTTCTTTGTAAGAAAAGGGCTTTATAACAATGTTTTTTTAATATTAAAAAATTACTACCTGCAATATTTAAAAAAAATCCTCTGCTTACACAAAGTGTTATAAAAGGTTTTATTAAAGTATTGTTTTGTACATGCATTTTTTTAAATTTGCTGTCAGCACTACGCTTAGTGACAAATACATTACGTTTCCTGCGTCTGATTTATAATAAAAGCCACCCTGTGTTTTCAATGTGAAGCAGCAGTAGCAGGAAATGTTCAATTCATAAGCAATAACTTCATACAGCTCTGATACTGTTGAGAGAAAGTAAGCACTGGATTACATACATGCTCATCTCTGATGAATCCCTTCTACATAGTTAGACAATTTGATTCCTGCACGGGGATGGTGGTGGACCATTGACATTGGAAACTTCTATATAGAGGTGATTATAATAAAAACATGGCCATTGATTTCATGATGTATATAGGTCAGGCTTGGTCCAAATTCTTCCAATATGCTGCTCTGCTGACCTTTCTGCGTCCTTTGTAAGAATTAAGACCTATTCACTTGGGATTAAGATTACCTGGGGACCTTTAGTAATTTTTTATAATTGTAGAGGAATCGTCTGTGATCTTAATTCCATGCAAATCTGACCTGTCTATTATTTGTCAAGTAAAAATTCCACGGCAAATGACCTACCATATTTCACCAAACACAGAGGTTGTGTGATAATATTAGCCACATGCGAATCGGCATATCTGTGATTCGGGGTAGTATTGGCTGCGTTGACAATTATGAATGAAAGTTTTGACAGAACCTTGACATCATATGTGAGGGATAGTTAAAAACTGACAGCCAACACATTCTTAAGATCATGGAGTAACTCTTTGTAATTTAGTCCGAGCCAATGATACTGTACGTCAAGTTATTGGGAGTTCCCTCTGTTTACATACTTACATGATCAAAGTTGCATAAATGATTCATTAAAATAATTTTGTTTGAGAAGTTGCTTGTTTTAATTGGCTCTATTACCTGAACATTTACAGATACCATGTGGAATCGGCAAATTTGCAGCATATGAACTGACAGCCTAACCGGAACGACTCCAATCAATAATGTGTTTCAGTACTGAGAATTAATATTCTCTTAACAACACTGCAATTACTTGCAAGTAATCACTGAATATGTTTTATTCTCCACTTAATCACTGAAAATGAAACTATAATACAGGACCTTCACTGTCTACTGAAAACAGATTTCAAACCAGTGCACTTAAAGTTATAATTATCAAGTTCTTGTTCACCAGCATCCTTCACCTGCACACTGTCAGCTCCTTTCTGTTGTTGTTTCTAAATCCTTTTAGCATTGTGTTTTCAGCTCAGAGTGCCACGTTCTATAAAGCAAGAGTGTACTCAGTCAGATGAAGTCTTCCAAAAGTTGAGTAGCAAAGAGCAGACCCATGAGGACAAAAATCATGTGATGTTTTTACTGCAGTAGTCTAGCTTTGCCAGACCCTCCTCCACACGCTGCAAGGTTTGTCTGGCTAGTCCACAGAGAATTCCTGGATGGGAGAAAAATGTGCTCTGGTTTATTGGCATTTCTTTAAACTAATCACAGTTGTCATGGACGGCGCTAAAATCCCCACGGAGCCGCTGCAAAATAGCCTGGGGAAGGAACTTGTTTTGGTGGAACGTGTACGTTGAAAAGTTGTTTTAGTCATACAACAGAAATCTCAGATTGGACAGATAGTCTAGCTAGCTGTCTGGATTTACCCTGCAGAGATCTGCGGAGCAGTTAACCATAGTCCTCAGAAATCCACCGGAGTTTAAAATTCCAACACAAAGAAAGCGGAAGGTAACGGACATCGTCGAAAAGAAATGCATCCGGCGGAATTTCCTGCGGCACCAGAGCAATCCCCGAAGTCAAGGATATAGACTATTACTGTAGTAAATCAATTGAACAACAGTTTACACAGTAACAGTTAAGGTGATATCAAGCAGGACTGAAGTAGAGCTGCCACTAAGTCAAACTTGTGGTTGTATTAACTTGAATGTGAAAACAGTGTTTCTGGAAAAGATCTGTTGGTATCAGAAATACTTATTGGGCTGAAATTGTACAAGCCTTTGAATAAAAATATAGTCAGGACTCCAAACGTTTCCAATACTAAAAATATCAAATCAGAAGATGTGTATATTTTGAGTTGAATTCAATTTTTAAGTGTTGTAATGCTGCAATGCATTCTTTTGAACGGGTACCAGTCACCTGGCAGTTTGCGGTAAGTTTAGTGATCGTTAAGGTTAAGTTTAGCCCGCAAAATGTGACTGTGAGTCGGGTACCGGTCACCGTCAGGTGACGGTCGTGACAGTGGCTGTCTCAGTTAAGTTTAGGCACCAAAAGGTAACTGTCATGCGGGGATGTGACAGTTAAGTTTAAGCATCAAAATTAGGGTTTGGGTTAAAAGGGTTAGTGTTAGGGTTATGTTTTTCTTTTACTACAACTTATATATTCTGGGTTAGGGTTAGGGTTAAAGCTATATCTACAGTGATATGTTCATTAGCTTTATCTAGTTCACTATCTTTCAAATAGGGACATAAAGAATATAAAGTATTTATGATGTCAATATGTGAATATAATAATTTCAAAGCTAAGATTAAATATTAATAATATCTAACATCCTTTGTTTACAATTAGGGACTGCTGGCAACTTCACTGGCAACAACAGTTGAAAGCTTACAGTAAGTGGAAACAGGGTTACAGTCAACAAAGATACTGTATATAGGCTATATATATATAGAATATATAGTATTCTTGTTTAAGTTCACAAAGATGAAGACATGTTTTCCCATCTCATGTTGAGTGAGAGCAGTTGCCAGCATTACGCTGTAACTGTAGCTCTCCCGGTCGAGCACTCAGGTAGAAGCAGCTGGAGCAAATCACCAGCAGAGAGGCTAATCCTTAAAAATCCAGCAGAATGTGAGTGTTTTGTATAAACTCTCCTGCTCGTGGATTCATTTGAGCTGAAATGGAAACTGAAATTGGCTTGGTTGTTGAATACTCTGCTGGCCTCTCAATGCTAAATGGGGCAAGGAGAGGACACATACTGTATGAACACACAAACACACACACACAATCACAGCTTGACCCGTCTTCTCCAGTTGTTTTCTATGGAAGAGAAAGGACAGATTGGCATGACAAGTAAACAAGTAATTGTAGGAAAGAAACAGACACCTACTGTGAAATTGAAGGTACTTGAAACCAATTTGGACAAACAAGATGGTTGGAGGGCTGAGACGGTAGAAAGTCCTTTTATTTTTTTGTCTTTTATTTCTGTATTCATATCTTTCTGTTTTTTCTATGCACTGTATTTCTCTCCGTTCTCTTTACTCACATTGTTTTCATCTTTTTCCACCCTTTGCTCTTTCCCTGCCTCCCTCTTTACCTCTGTTTCCAGCCTTATGATTTTTTACCCTTGTGTTAATTTTCCAATTTTTCTGCATGACTCTGTTTCTGTCACTCTTCGGCTCATTGTCTCCCCTCCCTGCCCTCATTTCCCACCAGAGCCGCTGGAGAAACCTCTAGAAATCCACTGCTTCCATTTCCAAGCCGTCACTGGTGATCAGTTTCTGAATCTATCCAATCCATGTATCACACAGAAACCCACCGTGACTGCTTGGTAATGCAGATGAGGCCATACCGCTCCCATCTACATTCCCTGTCCCTCTGATTCAAGCTGTTCCGTTCATTAGTGGGTGTTTGTTGGCAGGCTGCTGCCTCTTGGTGGCTGCTGGAGGTACGCTTGGTGCCGTTCACACCTGGGTGGGAGAATTCTCTCTGCGCCCCTCGCCATATGTCTCAGGGACTCCATTTCCCCACTGAACCCTCCGTCCCTGCTTCCACCTTCACCCCCCCTCCCCATCTTTTTCTTCTCTCTTTTCATCCTTCTCACAGGTGTTGCTTTCCTGCTTATCAATAATTATTGCATTGTGAAAGGCCTCAAAAAGCTGTTCCATTTGCAAGCCAAGGCACAGCACCAAGGTTTTACTTTGCATCCCTGTTAATTAGTGGTTGACACTGCTTGTGTCGTCCAATGGCAAATGAAGGCTGCATTTCTTGGCCACATTTCTTGAATCCTTTCAAATAGGACAAGCCTTGTTGGCCCATTATGACATATTTGATCTAGAAATGTTAACTTCAAAGGATCCAGGGAAGGGACACAGCAACTATCTGCCTTTTGATCTCTCTCCTCCTTCATCACTCCATATTCCCTTTTTTGTTCTTGCCAAAGCAGCATCTTCATGTATTGATCATTCCAACTGAGAACTGAGTTTTTATTTGGTCCTTGCTGCATTGTGCAGAGTGGTGGGCTGTAGGCTGCTGTTTCTGCTGCCTCTATATTTCAATTCAGTTGTACTGGGAGCTTTCCATCCTTTTTACACTTATCTAAATATTCAGAACGTATTTGGAAGTGTTTAAGTTAGCGAGGCCTGGTTTAATAATGTGGTCAGTCGTACGATTTTACAGTCTTCAATTTTCTGATGTAGGCAGATTGTAGACTTAAACGAGGGCTGACCAAGGCAACTGTCAGCAATGTCTAAGTGCAGAAAGGGAGTTGTGAGCAGGGGGATGTTATGCTGTTGACCTATTAGATCCAATTCGTCAATGCTGCCATAAACACCTAACCTGACGCGCCAGATGGTTTGTTACACAGAACCAAGGTGAATAACAACCCTGCTTGAAGAGAAATCTCTTTTAAATATCCCATATCGTGTTATGCAAGTTTACATTTAACAAAAACAAGCTCAAAGTTCAGTTGGTTCACAGAGATTCAAATGAACTAGTTTACGTTCATAGTTCATAGTCCCAAAAAAGAGAATTAGTTCACAAATAAGCTGCTTCGAGATTGGTCTGATGCTTCAACTCGATGTGTCGTTTCAAATTTGTTGCCGATGTGGCGGACGTTCGGAAGAATAAAAAAACACAATGGACTAAGAGGTAATAATCTTCACACGGGTTTCTGCACACGAAAGTCATTGGACGACACCATGTTCTAAACAAAGCCATGCTGCGAAATACAGAGAGGGTTGTGTGGAGCTGATAGTCTTAATTAGCTTTGTAGCAACTCATTTGGAAATGGCTTGAATGTAACGGACGTTCATTAATATCAAAAGGTTACGCAATAAAGCTTTAATTGTCAATGTTATGTTACTTATTTTGTGTTGCTTTGCATTAATAAAAAAAAAGAAATGACTGTGGAGGCGTGGAGAGAGGGAGAGAGTGTGGGGAGGTGGTGGTGGCTCAGGTGAACAGGCAGGGAGGGACTGATTGTTACAGCTGCAGCGAGTTGTCTAATCATGCTCTCCCTTTAAAAGCAGTAGTGAGCCGGAGCAAGCTTTTGGATGGCCAACTGTGTGAGAGGAGACGTGGACACTGTGTGGTGGGCTGGACAGCGTGAAGTCTTGCCCTCGCGACCGAGAGCCTCGGGCCAAGTGGGAGCAAGGGAGCTCCAGACGGACTGTGGGACAATTCATTGCTGATGCAGTTATTAAATAAAGAGCTGTGGAAAATATTCCTCCCCATGTGTTTGTGGGTATCTGTGAACAGCGGAGCTGCTACAATGACAATTTCTTTTTTAAGCATTGTTGTTTTCAAGGTGGTTATGTGCCTGGCCACCTCACTGTGATGACAAGAATTAGCATTATCAAGCTGGGTTGACTTTTGCTGTGTATATAAGCAGTAACTGTGGTCATTATTTTATTCAATTGAATCCATAACATGTAGGCCTAAAGATGTTACCAGTTGGAAAGTGACAACATGAGTATAGCAGTAAACACGTTTTCACTTCTCTTCCTACATCTATACATCTTCCCTTTCTCACAGACACACACACACACACACACACACACACACAAACAAGAAATCATGGCTGGCAGCCCAGTCACCTGCTATGCCTGACATCTTTCTAATAAGTTCAGCAGGAGAAATACTAAAGCAGAGATATGGAGAGAAAGAGGCAGCAATGGCAAGTGATGAAACATCTGAGGTTTAAAACAAAAGACGGAAACATGAAACAAAACTTAAAGGAGTAGAAATGATGGGATAAGAGAGGGGGAGAGATATTGCGAAATAAATAGACTGATGTTGAGAAATCACAAGAGAATTTAATAGCAGAAGGCTGAGATTAGAAGATGGAAACAAACCAAAGAGAAATTAGATGTGCAGGCAGTAGAAAGGAAGATACAGCACAAAAACAAATCATATATTTGCAATATTGCTCGTATTTGACATTCCTGTCAATTAAGCTTCTTTAAATAAGATAGAAACCAGAACTGACTGACTGAATAAAACATCATGTGATGCTTTTGGAATTTTTGTTTTTCAGCTTTCATGTCAAGAAATTACATAAAATTTAGATTTTCTCCACTATCACACATAGGCCTATACCAACACAGATATTACTACAGTACATGGTTCAGGCAAAGAGGTCCCGGTGATTTAAGACTATTAATGATTATGTTCTGAACATATTTCATACAGATTTTGTCAGATGGACAAAAAACGACCAGGGCCCCCCTTTCGATGAACATGTCTTAGATGAGTATTTACCATTAACCCCTTAAACACCATCCAACTATATTACTGTAAAACAATTATTTTGATTTGCTATCAATTTGGACACAACATTCGCAAAAATGTATTTCATTGTTTGACTGCCAGATGGCTTTGAAGTACAGCTGGGCGATACGGAGAAAATCAAATATAACAATATTTTTGACCAAATACATTAATGTCGATATTTTGGCGATATTGTAGGGTTGACTAATGTTGATTTCACAAAATATTAACACAATGAGTTTTCATAAATAATTACCAATAATGTGGATACTGTGACAAAGTGGGTAAAGGCAAATAAACATCATATTGTAAAATTTTTCAGCTGTATGGGCAGAGTTACGGGAAAGCTGCTCTCGTGTATCCTCGCTCATAGCTCCTGGGAGATCCTCAACCATAGCTCCTCGGAGATCCCTCCGCGATGCTCGCTCCTTGGGGCAGAAAATAAGAGCTTTGAGACGGTCTCTATGAAGGAGGGACAGAGCAACTTCCAGTGGAACTGAGGACCGAGAAGCGAGGAGCTATCAGATATGGGAAGTGAGATGCACCCAATGGCTTCAAAATTTTGCAGATGAACTAGAGATGTCCCAATACCGATACCAGTTTTGGAAAAGCCTCCAATACTGCCTAAAATTCTAGTATGTGTATCGGCAAGTACTCAATTTTATGCAAACTCCAAAACCACATAATTTAGCCCCAGAGAAAATCTACTTTAAAGTAGTTTATTTATTCTCTTTTTCTGTTATGACTGATTGTCAAACTGGATAACAAAAGAAAGTTCTGTGGCATTCATTATTTGTGTATGTTCATGTTTCACAAAGAGTTTAACAATGACAGCAGTCATAATCACATCCATACAGAGATATTAGGATACAGCTGTTAAAACATAACAAAATATATCTATTATAACACGCTGGTATCAGATCGGTACTCGGTATGGAGCGATACGCAAGTTTAGGCATTGGTATCGTGAAGGAAGAAATGGTATTGGAACATCTCTAAGATAAACTAACCAATTCACCAATCTACTAAATCGTGGGATATTTAGTAGTAATTCAGTAAAATTAAATCAGTCGGTCGGACTTTACATCGTTACCCTTCTGAAAAAGGGTAACTACCCTTTTGAAAAAGGGTAACTAATCATTTGTTACGCTTTTGAAAAAGGGTAACTACGCTTTGCTTTGGTGTACCTTATTATGTAACGTATTGCTTGAATTAATGGGAAGTTTCTGCATTCTATACATTTCATTCTTCATTCTGGACTGAAACCTATCTGTCTCTCACTCCTTTGCTCTCCTTGCAGCCTCCCCCATAATTTAATTCCTCCCGTGCACTCTTGGTGCCCGGCCGTCCTTTACAACGCCCTGTCGATTTAATGTGATGGACATAGGAGATGAGAGAGAGCGTTCCTCTGACAGCTGTAACACTCTGCCTCCAATTGACCTAGGTCTTCTGCTACCACAGTTAGTCCCATTTATGGACAGCTGAGGTTATAAATCTACTGTAAAATGGACACAGACCAACACAGGCGAGGAGGATGTAGGAATATAATTTCCACACACCTGGATAAGACGAGCTCCCTGCCTGTGCACATGAATATGCAAGATGTACATATGCAGTGTATATCAAAAGGTTCTTCAGGTCATTAAAAGGTGCAATTTGGAAGATTGCACCTTTTGCTAGATTAATATCCATAAATCGTGACCAGGTTCATTATGAGATGTTACCCTAGTTGCTATAAACAGATAAGAGTAGTGCCGAGAACTCGTTTAGCCTACGTCAGCCATTTACTGTTTTTGCCATTATGTTGACTTTTCAGAAAAAGGTCCAATATGGAATACTGACAGCTAGCGTTTAGGATGGTTACTGCAGTTCAAATTCAAAATACTGGAGCGAGTCGTCTCCCCCGGGCCCTCCTCCCCTGACTCGAAGTTCACAGTGGGTTGCCAGGTTGCGAACGCTAAATCTAGCTAAAGCTAGCTAGGTGCTAATCTCGCACAGCGCAGTGGTGTTGCTAGATGCTGCTATGTATACGGTTATAAACGCCTGTGCTCTCGCGACTAAACGTGACAACATCAACCGCTTAAAAGACTGCGACCTTGCAGAGCTTTGTGCCTGACTGACAGCCACCCTTTCTCGGCTTAACATCACTGCTACAGCCACTAAAAAAAACCCGACCTCGCAGTTGTCTGTACCCAGGGCAAAGTCACCGTCTGTCATTTTTGGTACTACTGCTTTCCAGTACCCGTTATACAACTTGAGTAAACACTGTATTACAAAATTGGTGACAAAAAAGGCAGTTAACAACACACAGGCCAAAATAAAACAGACATTCCGTCCCTGAATGGAAATTTCAAAGACAAAGATAATGGCTTTAGCATTGTTGTCAGAAAAGATAGTATTTCAACTTAGCATGATTTCTTAATATCTGATGACATATTGTGGTAATATTTTGATTAAATACAGTAAATATTTTACATATTGGACCTTTAAGGTTATTTTTACTTTGAAAGAAGCATCCATAATTGTTCCATTTCCATTAATATTACTAATAAACAGTCAGACAAACAATCAGAGCTGAAGGTACAATCTTCTATGCAGAGGTGGTAACAGCCAATATGCTTCACTTCAAGATGCCTGTTTTCCAGCTGCAACACATTTTCCACCACTATTCTTACATATTTCACAAGTGCAAACAAATATTAAGTTGGCACATCACATTACAGACAAATGAAATGCAGAAAACAATCGAACAAAGCAAACAAACAAAACAATCTGTTTTCTCAGGAAGATAATTTAATCAAGTGCTGATCAGAGGAAATTTGTTTGTTGTCTCAAAATAATGAGCTAATTAACTTGTGATGTCAAGATAAGAGGCCTAAAAAATTATTAGCTACCATGCTTCCCAGAGCCAACTTCCTTTATCAGACTTTAAAAACTTTGATTTTCATTTCCAAGTCAACCAGCCATAGAAATAAAATGTTGGAGGCTCATAACTCCAGCTAATTTCAAGACGTTGGATGTTTTAAAGACTATGGTAAATTGCTCCATTGGAACTGACTGTTTTTGTATTGTTTTGTAGGCAACTTGTCTTTTTTCAAGAGGATTCCGACCTTTAAAACACTTGCTTTGATTAAAAAGGGGTTAAACGAAAATGTAATTAAAATTATATTAACCAGCAAAGTCAAAATAACAGCAAAGAGCCAGTTTTCTGTGAGAGTGTATTAAATGTGGAGAACTAAACCATGTTGGTGCACATATGGGTTCCCTGCTCATTACTCAGAGTTGTAATTGTGTTAACACACAACTAATCCCATTCCAACACATACACAGATTTAATTGCCATTCAAGTGTATCAACTAAAGTGATTGTAATAAAATCAATTAGAAACCAGACCTCACTTAAAGTTGCAGTGATCAAAAAGAGGTGAACTGCTTCCACAAGATTAGTTTTTGAAAAGCGCAAATGTTATTAATCAATAAGCACCATAAACAACCTTCACATGTTACCTCCAGCCATATTTTTACAAAAATAATTTCACACATGTGAGTTGCACATTGTGACTTCAGTACACCTGGAGGCTTTGATTTGGCAATCAGCCAGAAATACATGCTCTGATAAACTCGCAGCACGCTATCTGCCCATCAAAAAAAACGACAAACAAGACAAAGTTTACGACAAGCTGTTGAAGAAAGAACCATCATTTATTAGCAACATTTCTTAGAGATATTTTTCTCAGGAGTTGGAGACCAAAACAAAGCTAAAAAGAGAACTAATATTGAACTTATATTCATTTGATAGTCAGAAATATTCAAGATTATTGATGATGTCACTTCATGTGTGCCTGTATACAGGGAATTAGGTTATCTTTTACAGTGGTGCTGCCCTCTAGTGGCCTCTCATAATTATTATGGGGGCAGAGCAGGAAGTAAGTGTGAAGGCGGAAGGTCTGTGTACTTTTTCGTTCATTCGATTTTCATTTCATAAACGGGTATTAAAAAACAAAAAAACTAATGGTTATTTGATTTTTGTTTTAAAATGCAAAATTTGTAATTGAACTACAAGGCGTTTTATTCCTTTTCATGGGCAAAAGGGGATGGGAGAAATTTAAAACATGCTTTGATTTTCATTTTCTATTTCATATAACAAAAAATAAAATCACTTGAAAATGCCTTTTTTTTAATATTCAGAGACCGGATGTTGTCATTTCCAAGGCAACAGTGCCAGTGTAGCCTACCAGTGTTGCTTTCAGCCCAGGCTAAAATTACTTCGGAAACCCTAATGCATATGTTTATATGTATTGCCTCATTTATGTATTTCATGAAATGAAAATCAAATGACCAAAACATACACTACCATATTTCCTTTAACCCAGGCTACAGGGGACATACTAAAACGCTTAACATGAAAAAAAACGCTTAACGTGAAAAAAACGCTTAACGTGAAAAAAACTAACGTGAAAAAAACGCTTAACGTGAAAAAAACGCTTAACCATCACCATATTTCTCATGGCCGTATCTTGTCATGAACACTTAAGCCTGTCAAAAAAACAAAACCAAAATCCAACGATTATAGAAGTCATGTCACATTAACGTTTTCTTCTTCATTGGTGCCTATGGCAAGGAAAAAGCTCACGTGGTTTAATGTTCCTAAACAATGATCAATGACAAATTTCTCCCTCATATTGCTCCTCATAACCACTGAAAACTGTCAAAAAATCTAACCCAAAATCAAATTATTATGGACGTTATCTGACTGATAACTGACTGATATCTGATTGATCATTGTTTAGGTACATTAAACCACATTAAGCTTTTTTGCCCTCCTTTACATAAATATACATAAATATGGCTATGAAATAGATCATGAAATACATAAATGAGGCAATACATATGAATGATTAGTCATTATAGTTCAATAGCCTAAATACATATGTTTTACTTTTATTTATTTCAGGGGATTTTCTTTATTCCGTCTATTTATATGCACGTTATATTCAAAGGAAGTTTTGTTATCTCACAGACTTCGACCTTGGAAATGACAACATCCGGTTTCTGAATATGAAAAAAGTGGCTTTTTTTCGTTTCTATTTTCGAATGAGTTTTTTATGTTATGTGAAATAGAAAATGAAATAAAATTTCTCCCATCCCCTTTTGACCATGAAAATTTCATGCATTTCAATTTCAAATTTTGTATTCTAAAACGAAAATCAAATACCGATTGGTTTTTTGAATACCCGTTTATGAAATGTTAAATCGAATGAACGAAAAAGTACACGGACCGTGGAAGTATAACAATGCTGGACTTTCACCCAGGAGACAAACGGAACAAACAGAACTACTTCACGCTTTGCGTTACCTGCATAACCAGAAGTTAAGTAACAAAATCAATTATTTTAACCCAAACCACAATCTTTTTCTAGACTTAACTAATTGGTTTTGGAGTCTAAACATACCCAAACTGGGAAATTTTGAGGACGGAAAATGCACCTATGGGTTACATTAGACAACACATTCTCACTCCCATCACGTCAAAATACGGATGCCTGGTCATGTGCCTTTAGCGTTCGTTCTTGACGCTAAAAGTCTCATTTAGCATCATATGTAAATGCGCTTGGTTGGGACTCTTGGCATCACTTTTTGATGCTCTGGGTCGGGTCGTACGTTTAACTGACATACGGCACAAGAATGGAACAGTTAGGTTTGGGAAACTATCGTGGGTTGGGTTACAAAATGTACGTTTCAGTGATAGGCGGGACACGAACCCCGGTCTCCTGGGTGAAAGTGTTGTTTGACCCATCCACCACTCCAGCCAACCTCCCTATGTGGCATTTAGGTCTTTCATACTACTCGCTACCATTGTCGTTCTTAATACTACGTCATCTTACAGGGCCGTGGTCGAGCTACTGCTATACCCGGTGCGTTCCGTACAGAAGGGTGATTTTTGCGTGGTATTTGACGCTGAGAGCCACTGCCCATGCGTCAGTATTTGACGAGTTAGGAGCGAGAACAGACTGTATCAGAGGGTAGGAATAAACTAACTATATCTTTGTATGGTTCCGACTTTGTTGGAATTGAACTAATGGACTGACAAGAAATTTTGCACAGATATCTCTCTTTTTATATCATTTGGGAATTTGTCCATGACTACGTTAACAAGCTGTCAATTTTCGGGTTATGGTCGGGTTAAGGTCACCATTCGGGTTTCTGAAACATTCGGAATAACCCGTTTACATGCGTGAGCAGAGAGAATTACTCCTGTATACATGGAATTTGTAATCAATTGGCAATATCCCGATGTAAATGACGCACGGTTAGCGTCTGGACGTACGGACAACATTAAGACCCAATAACTTTTCGGTCACCTTCTTATAAATCTCACTATCTCGGTACTTTCTGCCGTCAACAAAAGACATTATATTCATGGTTTTCACCACACTAATAAAGAAATTGGTTTCCTCCTCGCTCCAAAAGTGTGGTGCTGTGCTGCGTCTCGCCATGTTTACCTCTACTTCTTGTTTACTTCCGGTATACTGCGCGCAGGTTTTCTGCATTGACATGCAGAAATATATATATTATATATATATATATATATATATATATATATATATATATATATATATATATATATATATAGATATATATATATATATATAACTATATTATTACAGTATATAATTATTATTATAACTATGTTTTCCGGCACATACAAGAAGTTCCTCTACACAAAAGACCAAGATTCCTTGCGAATAGAACATGCGCAGAACACAAATCAATGTTCCTTTTGATGGGGATATGCCAATACCCGTTTACATGACCAAAATTTCGGGTTAGAAAAGGGGTAACCCAGGTAGCATATTCGGGTTTTTGCCGGTGTTTACATGGCCGTGCGCGACCAGGTTATTGCTAATATTCCGGTTTTGAACGGGTTATTGGCTGCATGTAAACGCAGTGCATGACACTGGGACTATGGAAACACATCCTCCAAATGTTTTATACATCATGTGCAACACCACGGTCACAAATCTTTAAACACTGTCTATCATCTTACTCTCCTCTTTGAAAAGTGTGAACACATAAAAGTCCATTCTGTAACCACTGCAGTAAATTGATTTGTCGGCTCTCATTGAAGCTCATGTTACTCTACATGATTGGTCTCAGTATTCCCATGGTGGAGATGTGTCAGGGCCACACAGTCATTCCTGCACATTCTCAACCACTTTCCACCCACTCACATACAAGGCCAGCCCCCCCAGTCACATTCAGCAGCATATCTGTATTCATCACATCTCCATTCACAGCAAACGAGCTATACCAGCGTTTCCCGCCTGCAGCGCAGTGTCATCTCTCTGCACATGGCCTCTGCCTCCTATTCCAACACTAACATTTGATTGTGAGTCATTGTGAGATTTGTATTCCCGCGCCTGACCAGATCTGTCAAGCTCGATGAGATTTTGCCAGAAAATGTGAGCTAGGTAGTTTTTCTCGCCATGGTGAGGAACAGGTTTACAGGTTTTGTGATCTCACTGTCAAGTCGCTTCTAATGTTTGTGCAGATTCCCCACTTGAAAGGGATTTGATGCATCCACCCTGAAATCAAGAACTGGATTTCACTTAATGGCCAAACACTTATTTTCCTTTTTTCCTCCTTTTATTTTGGCATACTTCAGCAGTTTAATTTGACAGTTCCATTTGAATTATTGCTTCAGCCCAGGAAGGCATTTGGATTTTTGCAGGTCTTTAAGATGCTTAACAGTTTAGCCTTTTCTAGCAGTAGCAGCTGCAGTAGCAGTAGCAGGTGAAAAACCTTTAATAAGTATAAGTATAACTTTATTTACTTCAGTTATAATGGTACTGATATGCCCCATGTTTGCTTCAAGTTCCACGAGCTCACTCTAAACTGGGAAAAAAGCTGCTTTTAACTTTAGTTCCGCTGACTCCTGGAACAAATAACAGTACTTTCTTAAAATCAACTCACGTGTGCCTTTTGGACAATTTAGAAATCTGGTTTTAAACTTGCAAACTTCTACTTGTACTTGCTTTAAATAATTGTACTTTTTTTTCATATCTGTATTATCCTAATTTATTCATCAAAATTGTATTCATCCATTTTTTTGTTTAAAGTTTATTGTCATTTTTCCCTTCTTATGATGGTGTGCTCTTTTCTGTGTTGCTGTTCTGTTTTTGTCTTTGTAATTACTCTTCATTCCAAATGAGGGCAATTTTTGCACCTCAATGATCTCTTAAGTTTAAATAAAGGTTGAATTAAAAAAAATAAAAACTGTCTCCAAAAAGAAGATCAGGATCACTCGATAGGTTTGATGGAGGGAAGCGGGTTTCCAGGCGTATCAGTTGTGATCTTCTTCGTGCTGTCAGTGGATTGTCATTGTGGTTGTTTGCTTTCAGCCATTGCCTTGGAGGAGCCAGCGCAGCGACTGAGTAAACAGAGAGACAGATGGAGGGGTGGAGGAAAGAAGGGAGGAAGACAAAGGAAGGAGGGAGGGAGGAAGGGAGGGAGGACATATTTTGGATAAGGAGGGAGATGTGGGTCAGAATGGTCCATTGTGTGCAGACTTCATAGGCACAAGGACACCATCCCCTTCATAACAACACACACACACATACACACACACACATACACAACAGACACTCCAACGCCGCTACAGAGCTTCGTGACGCCGATTACAGACCTCCGTCACAGCTCGTCATATCAGCAGCAGTTAGTAGATGTGTTTAGCTGCAAAAGAGCTCCGCGACACCAGCTACAGTGCTCTGCCAGGTCAGCGGTAGTTGGTGGTTCAGTTACCCGAGAATAGTTGACTGTAAGACATGTACAGAGCACCACGTGCTGCCGGTCGTGGTGCTCCGTCAGGTCAGCGGTAGTTATTTGTTCAGTTACCAGAGAATAGGTGACTGTGCGCCGTGTACAGAGCACCGTGAGCTGCCCGTCGTTGTTGGTGGTTCAGTTACCAAAGAATAGGTGACTGTGAGCCGGGTACAGAGCTCCGCGAGCTTTGTATTAAAACACTCCCAGGCAACACACATTTCCTGGGTAAAAGTCTTTTGTTTTCCCCGGGAAGCAAATTCAATTCAATTCAATTCAATTTTATTTATAGTATCAAATCATAACACGAGTTATCTCGAGACACTCTACAGATAGAGTAGGTCTAGACCACACTCTATAATTTACAAAGCCCCAACAATTCCAGCAATTACAGTAATTCCCTAAAGAGCAAGCAGTGCGACAGTCGTGAGGAAAAACTCCCTCTTGGGAAGAAACCTGGGACAGACCCAGGCTCTTGGTAGGTGGTGTCTGACGGTGCCGGTTGGGGATGCGTTGAACAGTGGCAGGAATAGTCACATTAATAATGGAACAGTGACTTCAAATGGTAGTCGTAGTAGTTCATGTCATATCAGTGCGCTGTAGGGCGTTACAGGATGTAGCGTGGCCCAGCAGAGCATGGATGGATGTAGCAGGAAGCAGCAGGGTTCAGCAGGACGCAGCATGACATTGCAGGGCACCGCAGAGCTTAGCAGGGAGTGCAGCAGGACCACGGCGACAGCTGCAACCAGGATCTTGGTGCCAACGTTCTCCAAGGAAATACGCTGGGTGAAAAAACATAAGGACTCCGCTCCTTGGCTTGAAAGTCCTGTGTGTTAACGCCCACCCATCACCCCGACCACCTCACTACGCGGCCAGCCGCATTCTTATACAGCAGCAGTCAATGTGGTGCACCCACGGAAATCATACAAATTACAGTCCTTATCTTTTCATATCTTTTCAAACCTATGGTTCATGAGAACAGGCTGCACACATTAGTGAAGATGCAAAAAGTCCCCATTTTTTGCATGAAACCATCTGTTTGAAGCACACAGGTGAAGAAGAGAAAAACCTTGTTCAGTTTGTAGTTAGGATCCTGTTAATATCCTCTTTTCTAAATCCACGAGTGTCCATCTGATCTGTTTTATAAGCAGGTACAGGGAAACCTGTTGAGTTGTCTGTCCTCCGAGACTCCACTTCTGCTTTGTGATTCTCCAGTTCTGGTGTCTGCAAATTGTTCCATCAAATTACTGTTAATCCATCAGTTTTCTCTGCATTTAGCCAATACCCAGGAAAAATAATTCATCCAGCAGGATTACCAGCCTTATCCCATGTGTGTTTGGAAGTTGTAGTTTTCTATGAAGTGTTCAAGGACACCAGCTGGTGAAAGGATACAGCATGCAGTGGACAGTCTTAAACCTGTAGAGGACAGAAGTGATTAATAGACACGTTTGATTTTAAAAGCTTCATCACTTTGATGTTTTATGCCGTTTAAATGTTAATATATTTGTTTGCATATATTTCTTTGATACCTACTCCCATGTATACAAGGTTGGTTGGATATGTGAAAATATATTTCAGTCAACTCGGTGTTAAAAACACTAAGCACTGTCGTCCACTCATGCTGTTGCACATCCGCACTTCACGTATATATCCACTTGTATGGCTATTTTACTATTTACTGTAATTGTAATCCGTTTAACATCTTCACATTCTCTGCTCTGTTCTTATTAATGTGTGTGTCTTTTTATGTTTGCAGCATAAGTCAAACTTTTAATTCCGTTGCATGTACTTACATTGACAGTAAAGTCAATTCTGATTCTGATTCACCGAAACATTAGTCTATATGGACGAGGTTTCATTTTCCAGGACAGCTCCTGTGCCGTCGGAAATTCCGCCGGATGTCCCTCATTTTCAGCCAGTTATCCGTCACCTTCCGCTTTCTTTGTGTTGGCATTTTAAAGTGCTCATAATTGTCAGGTTCATAATTGTATTTAGGTTATATCAGAATAGGTTGACATGGTTTAATTTTCAAAAAACACCATATTTTTCTTGTACTGCACATTGCTGCAGCTCCTCTTTTCACCCTGTGTGTTGAGCTTTCTGTTTTAGCTACAGAGTGAGGCATCACACTTCTATTCCATCTTTGTTGGAAGTCACACATGTAGCTAGGTAAGGACTACTAGCCAGTCAGAAGCAGAGTATGAGCAATGCTAGCAGTTAGGTGAGCATTATTACGTGTGTTACAAAATGACGCACATTCATCTCTGAAGTAAAAGCTGGACTACAACAGGGCTGATTGGAGCAGTTTGTGAACCGTGTTTTCTGTTGGAGATGGTAACTTCCTTTGGGGTGGACTTTGGGTTTTTTCACTTTGTAAACCTATTAGGTGCTATTATGTACTCTTTGCTCAGATCTTACCTGACAGACTGAACCTACCGGGTAACTTGGAGAGGATCTACCTCAGAACCTTGCCCACCTCTCAGGTCTGTCATTCACTCGCACAGCTTTTCTTATCACAGCTACGCAGATGACACCCAACTAATTATCTCCTTTCCAGAGTCTGAAACTCAATTAGCAGCACACATCTCGGCCTGTCTGACTGACATTTCTTCTTGGATGTCCACACACCATCTGAAACTCAACCTTGACAAGACTGAGCTCCTTTTCCTTCCAGGGAAGGGCTCTCCTACCTAAGACCTGACTATAACAAGTGACAACTCTGTGGTAGTCCCCACCCAGACTGCTAGAAACCTGGGTGTGACACTTGACGACCAACTCTCCTTCACTGCCAACATTGCTGCAACTACCCGATCGTGTAGATACATGCTGCATAACATCAGAAGGATGCGTCCCCTTCTAACGCAGAAGGCGGCTCAGGTTCTGGTTCAGGCTCTAGTCATCAAAAACATGTACAAGGTTCTCCAGTCAGTGCCCTTGATCAAGGCACTGGCTCAGATCTGGAGTTGGTCCCCGGGCGCTGTGATTGGCTGCCCACTGCTCCCTTGAGGGATGGGTTAAATGCAGAGAATGAATTTTACTAAATGTACTGTATGTGTATGTGACAATAAAGTACAATTACCATTACCATTACCATCTCACATCTAGACTACTGCAACTCCCTCCTGATTGGCCTGCCTGCATGTGCCATTCGGCACCTGTAGCTCATTCAGAATGCAGCAGCTCAACTTGTCTTCAACTCCCCAAGTTCTCTCACACTACACCGCTCCTCCGCTCTCTTCACTGGTTACCAATTGCTGCCCACATCCGCTTCAAGACACTAGTATTTACATACAGGGCCACGAACGGATCAGCCCCAGCATACATCCAGGACATGGTCAAACCCTACGCCCACTCCGCTCTGCCTCAGCCAACCTGCTTGCTGCCTCCTCACATTGAAGGACAACTAGTCACTCAACAAAATCTCAAAAAAAGACTGTTTGCTGTCCTGGCTCCTAAATGGTGGAATGAGCTCCCTATTGACGTCAGGATGGCCGAAAGCCTACACATTTTCTGCCGAAGGCTAAAAACACATCTCTTCCAACTACACCTCGGATAAACATAAAAAAAAGAAAATGTATATATAATTATTAAAGCTGCACTTTCATATGGCTCTTTGTAGTTTTGCTTATTTAAAGCTAATGTACTTGCACTTACTACTTGTTGTCTGGAGTTTGCACCTTCAGGGTTGAAAGCACTTAATAGATATATAACACAATAAATGAAAGGGAAAAAGCCATAATATGAGCACTTTAAACAGAAGTGCCTTACTTAGATATAAAGTCCAAGATATGTGTAATAACAAAACCTGAACCCCACAGAAACCTATTTATACACATTGACAGAGCAGCTTTTTAAGTCAGAGTCAGCACTGACCCTCACTGACATATAAAGGTGAAACTAGTTGAATCAGATCCTCAGTAGCCTTGACAACAGGCAATCCAGTAAAACTACAATTAAAGTAATGGGAAAGAATAGCACTGTTGTTAATTTTAAGTACAGTGAACTGTAGAGTCTGTTGGTTTGCAGTGAGTCTGTTAAAGGGGACGTAAAGTTATCTGTGACTTTGTATTGTCCTCTATTAGCAGCCAGTGAAGACTGCGACAGCACTAATACACATGATCTGCTACTAAAATCAGAGAAAGCTTTAGTAGCTAAATATAGTCCGGCAGAAGCATCTAACGGCGATGTCATCAGTAAAATCATAATACTGAAATGTTTATGCTTCTTTGTGATTTTTACCTCCGGCAAGGAGTTGGTGTTCTTGCTATTTGGTCTCTGAAATTTTAAAAACTCGTTTAAAGTTTTTAGATAAAAATTGGTGGAAAGTAAGGCACTGACCAGAGAATCATTAGCATTTTTGTATAGCTATAAATAAAACATGAGATGAGAACATTTTCTTTTATTACATCAATTTGTTTGGACTACACTTGCGTATATTGTTTCAGTCACAGTTTTGGTTGGGTTTTAATGGATTTGAGATATATCTTTTCTGATATTATTCTCATATTATATATACTTTAATGGGAGGGACTACAGGCAAAAACATCCTTTTTCAAATTTGAGTTTTTGGGCTATTTTGCTTTCATAACATGTCTTCTTTCAGATTAGTGGGGAAAAAAAACATCCAACATACACATTTAGTTGTTTATTTTACCACTCTTTGTCTACTTGGGCCTGTAAATTTCTGCGAAATTGACCAAAAGTTAACAGAAGATAGTGGTTAATTTGCATATTTAAAAAACTTAACAAAATTATTGTCTTAATAGTAGTCAACTGAGGAAGCATCATGGTGATATCTATTGGGTAAAGTATTTTCCCTATTGACCTGCAGTGTCTCCCTTTAATATTGCACTTGAATGTGAAACATCTGGCACACCTGCCATTATTGTGTATCCCTAAGTAACATTTCTAAACATTTTGTATTATCATTTCTATCATTCTTAGTTTTATGAGAAACTTTTGCTCACAGCTGGGAAGGCCAGACACTTTCAGTAACCCCACTTTATATATCTAACATCTTGTCCCTCAAGAATTGCTAAACTGTGAAACCATGTGAGCAACGTGGTGTCAGTGCACCAGAGTAACAACTGACAATTGGCGATTGAAGTGAACAAGTTTGTCCAAAAAACCTTATAGAGCCTCAGCCCTGAGGGTGTACCAGACTGTCCACTGTCCTTTGTTTTATCTTTTCTTGTAATTTATTATTTATTGCATTTTCATATTACAAGATGTGTATTCTTTCTCTGAACCCGTTTAGTGATGCTGTTTGCTAATCGTATTTCTCATTCTGCTACATTCACAACTTGATTTCTTTGGAAAAATAAACTTTATTTCCACGGATATACTTGGCAGTGTTGTATTCATAGAAATAAAATAGATAGAAAGGCCATTTCCATTCAAATCAACGTAGCAGGATGGTCAGAGCGGCAGCCATTTTTACGTGTACCATTGCCATGGTAACGTTAAACTTCAGGAAAAGCCAACTTCAGGAAAAGCCAACTTCAGGAAAAGCCAACTTCTGGCGCGTTAGTCGCGGAGGTGAAGTTTTGCAGCAACGGACAAATGAGCAGTGGAGTAGTAACGTAACGAGGCTGAGCGCCAGCCGCTAAATGAGTCAATTAACTCAATGCTTCATTCACCCAAACACATTGTTATCGCCACGAGTGACAGCTTTATTCGGCTCGTTTTCTGGAAACTGTGGTAAGGGGGTACGGCGAAGTTAGCAAGCTAACGTTAGCCAACTAACAAGTTCACCAGCTAGCTGTTTCCGCCGTGCTTTTATGCTGCATCGGTTACAGAGAATGAGCTGAACAGCGGGCTGGATGTAACGTTAACGGTCCACTGACCCACTGCTGCTGGGTCTAACTGTTCCGCCTCACTCCCATGAATGTATTAAGAGACAGTCCCCGCAGCGAGAACATCTCCCGAGCTGCGTCGGGCGGCTCTCCTCCCAGCAAGCTGCGACAGAGTTTACGGCCCCACTGATGCGTATTGTCACAGTGACAACTAACGACAGTCACCATGTTGTTGTGTTCCAATCAAATGACCACAGGAAGCATGCCCATGGCCTTTCTATGCATTTTATTTCTATGGTTATAGTACTCGAGATCAGTCTTGGTCTCAAGACCGGTCTTAAGACCAATTTTTTAAGGTCTTGTCTCGGAATCAACGACATTTTTACTCGGCCTTGTCTCGGCCTTGGATAAAGAGGACTCTGAATTTTATTTCAAGACCGGTCAAGACCACAACTGCAGGGATATCACTAAGTTGCCTGCCGGCATTGTCTGATTTAGGCATATGTGTTAAAACTAATAACTTGACTCATATCTAATTAGAAATTTGTTACCGTAAGCCCCCTTCTCCCTGCCCCCTTTACACACGCTCCCAAGAAAGGTAATGCGGGAGACAGGAGAAGAAGCTCTGGCTGTCTAACACAAATCTGGTCTTGGTAATGACTTGGTCTCAGTTTAGTTTGTCTTGACTACAACAGTGATACTTCAAAAAACTATTATAAGATATGAAGAAAGTTCTGTTTAGAAACCTGACCAACTTTTTTTGTACTGCACGTCAAACATTCAACCTGCCCTTGCTCTGACTGCAGCGATGCTAAGTGTAACTCTGTATGACACCCGTGGATGGAAACAAAAAGAAAGAGCTCACTGCAGAATGCTTGTGGTGATGTGTTCTTACAGCTGGCGGAGGTGAGGACTGGGAAAGACAAACACATCTGTTGTGTTACATCAAATTGCTTTTATCTCTGACTGGTACAGTGAACATGATGAAGTGGAGCAACAGGGGTGTCACTCTTCAGGTCGGATCATCTGAGCAGCAAAACAGAGTGCTGGGGAATTTCTAAAAGCAGAGTAGCTTGTAGTTATCAAGCATCTTGCTATAAAGATGAACTATTGATGTAATGCACAGGGAAATCTGCCTTGAATATTAATTAATAATATGCACTTGTGCTTTACATTTGATTTCTTGATTACAGGTTTTAAAGGTCCCATATTAAAAAATAATATGTCATTTTTTTTATTATAAAGCAAGTCGAGGTGCTACAGTATATACATACTGTAAAGTATAAAAGCGGTCAATTGACAGAGAAATGCGCACAACCGATATATTGGAACTGTGCATTTAAACGAGCTGTCATGGGCCTCTTGTGATGTCACAACTATACAATATATATGTAGAAAGTGCCACTACAGTGTCGTTACAGTCATTCCCCAGCTGCAATGATGGTGAAGAGATGTCACAAGCGCAGATGTGGATGACCTGGAAATGCTGACCAATCAGAGCAGACTGGGCTTTTTCAGCGTTTCAGACAGAGGGTGTATAGGTATATTCAGACAGACAGTATATAATGTGTTTTTGTAACATTAAAGCGTGTTCTAGTAGAAACTCAAAATACAAGTATGAACCTGACATTTAGCACAATATGTCCCCTTTAAGTGTTAATTTCCATATTAGACATTCAAGATTCGGAACATCTATTTTTAGTCCACACAAAAGCTTATGTTTCTTGTCCCACTTCTCGTCTGTGTGATATGAAATAGAGTATTTTTGTTGTGCCACCATCACGTGGGACTACAGGTGGAAATTAGCAATTGATGCTATAACCTGGCCCAAGACATATTCTCTTGTTTAACAAGTTTAATGTTTATTTGTGCATTGTCCCTGTTTAAAATAAATCAATTTCCATTTCCATCACATCAAATGACTCATATAATGTCAAGTTTGTTAATGTTAAATTTGTTGTGAACATTCACAGACCCAACCTTTTTGATTTTGATGATTTTTAATGGTATATACAAACCTCCACACGTCATCACACTAATAGCAAGACTCTTAGTTTCGTATTGTGGGGTATGGCATACATTGCAGCCTCTAGGGGGATAAATGTAGGCATTACGCCAGTTACACGCTGCCTGCGTGGCGGCTGTGTGGCGTTTTCTTTACACACCAGAAACATGTCTGATGCGGTGCTGCTGCTGCTAGCCTTGTCTGTACACAGGTATGTTTCCCATTGATAAAATGAAATACCATGTTAAACATAAATATACAGTACAGGCCAAAAGTTTGGACACACCTTCTCATTCTTTATTTTCATGACTATTTACATTGTAGATTCTCACTAATGGCATCAAAACTATGAATGAACACATATTGAATTACTGTATGTACTTAACAAAAAAGTGTGAAATAACTGAAAACATGTCTTATATTTCAGATTCTTCAAAGTAGCCACCTTTTGCTTTTTTTGATAGCGCTGCAAACCATTGGTGTTCTCTCAGTGAGCTTCATGAGGTAGTCACCTGAAATGGTTTTCACTTCACAGGTGTGCGTTGTCAGGGTTAATTAGGTGAATTTTTTCCCTTATTAATAAAAAAAAACAAAGGGTGGCTACTTTGAAGAATCTAAAATATAAGACATGTTTTCAGTTATTTCACACTTTTTTAAGTACATAATTCCATATGTGTTCATTCATAGTTTTGATGCCTTCAGTGAGAATCTACAATGTAAATAGTCATGAAAATAAAAAGGAAACGCATTGAATGAGAAAGTGTGTCCAAACTTTTGGCCTGTACTGTATACTGATTTGATTACAGCAAAGACAATGTTGGCAGTATTGACGGCAAAATAGGCTACAGAATATTTCGTTCTGTATTGACAGGTGCAATATTAGAAAATCAATTATTTTTTTTATTACATTTATATATCTGCATTTATATCAAAACCTAGAGACTTTCAAACATCAACATGTCATTTATTAATATGTATTTATGCCTAAATGACATATAAACATCTTTTCCTATTCTATTTTGCCTGGAAACGCTTCCAACACGCTTGCGTGTCGCGTGAAAAATAGCCGTTGGTTCTATTTCTAGCATGCACGCGTTTTCGAGACGTGCGTGTCACGCAGGCAGTGTGTAACCGGCCTTAGACCTTGATTTATTCATTATGAAGTTGGGTAGCTAATTTTAAGTGATGTGACTTCGGCTCAACAGTGGCCACAAGTGGTATTTACAGGAGAATGGTAAATCTCTGTGGGCAGATGTGTGCTTCCATATCCTGATTCACTGGTTTATAGAGTGACAGACAAACCTGGAGGGGTCTTCCTCCTTAGAGAAGCGTCCTTTCACCTTGATGCTGTTCATCTTGTTCTCAAACATCCCATAGCTCAGAGTCACCTGCAGTGGAGCGAAAACACCCACCGACACACACACACACACACACACACACACACACACACACACACAGCTGTAAGAGAAAGTGTTAGAGCATCTGCATGTGTTTCTCTGTGTGTGTGTGTGTGTGTGTGTGTGTGTGTGTGTGTGTGTGTGTGTGTGTGTGTGTGTGTGTGTGTTGGGGAGGGGGGGTGTACCTGGTGTGGAATGCTTCTGTGGTTGATGAGCAGCAGGTTTTCCAGGTGGGAGTGGAATAAAGGACAGTGCACCATGGAGATGCCCAGCCTCTTCTCCACGATGAAGCCCACTGTACAGTCGTCAGGGAGACGGATCGTAGCCGACGTCTGCTCGAATTTTGAGCCCCTAAAGTACACACATACATACAAACACCCACACAAATATAAATTAATTAAGTTTGACAAAATACGGAGGACTAAAACACATGCTTTTTTTGTTTTTTCAGATATGGGGCCTTCAAATTATATTCGCCGCTCAAATGCCTCTGGGCGCAATTGGATAGGCTAGTCCTTCAACCAATCAGACCAACGATTTGGGTGACGTAGCAGCAACAGCGGCATCAACGGGTTGCTGCGCTTCAGTGGCCATTATGTTGAATGTAAACAAAAAGCTGCTTGCTGTCGTTGCGCTATCGTCATCGTGTAAAAAACCCAGGAGAATCCGATACTGGAAGAAACAGAAGGATGAGCTGACAAGATTAGCCGACAATAGCAAAGCGCGGCTAGCTGGAGGAGCACATCTCTGGTAAACACAAGAATTAAAGTGATGCTTTTGCATGACTCTTTGCTGAGAAACATCTGCTGATTAAATCAACTAATCGATTAGTCCATACAATTGAATGAGAGTTAGTCGACTAAGAAGTTCTTTAATCGAGCACAGCCCTACTAGACACAAATAACTACCGTCTGTAACGCTAATCACATACTGCTGTGCTGCAAACCAACAATGTGTTTTACTAAACTATTGTATGCTCTTATTGTAATCCACCAACAATACCGTAGTACCTGTATTTGAAATAAATACCTGGTACATTTACAGGGTTCAAACTGACACAATGGTGGTGTTTGATTAATTCTGACCCAAATTGCTTTGTCGCCCTTCTGGCTGTTGTTGTATATGGTGATATTTTTGCAAATGTTTCTTAAAAAAATGTATGATCTCTGTCCACTGGAACTCTATGGCTTTTCATTTAAAGCAGTTTATTTAAAACAATTATACTTATCAAACAGATGGAATTAGAAATAAAGGCCTGCCTCTAACAAAAGCCTGCTTCAAATAAAAGCCTGGTACCTTCTGCAGTTCAGGTAAATAAAGGCCCCAGTTTTTATTTGAGGAATTACGGTATATATATATATATATATATATATATATATATATATATATATATATATATATATAAAATATTATATTTTATTATAAATGAAACTACCCAACAATATAATAATATATGGCCTACAAGTCCAGCTGAGATGATTAGACAATTAAACACCAAACTGTTTTGATCGCTTCCAGTTTCTAAAATATCAGGATTTTTCTGCATTTGATACTTTTACTTTGAATACTTTAAGTACATTTTCCTGATGATACTTACATACTTTTACTTAAGTAACATGTTTAATGCAGGACTTTTACTTGTAACAGAGTATTTTTATAGTGTGGTATTAGTACTTTTACTTAAGTAAAGGATCTGAATACTTCTTCCACCACTGATTTTTCTGGTTATGAGGGCAGTAATTTTCTTAAATAAAAGCTATAAAATAAAATAAAATAAAAAACTCTAAAACTGCCTAACTTTAAACCTAAAAGGAAATTGTTGCAGATCTTGCATGTTTTGGCCCATTAACTATATTGCATGTACTTTACTGCTGACCTTTTCCAAAGAACACCGTAAACTCTTAGATTGATTCCCTACCTTGTGGCCCTGGGCAGCCATTAGTCTCAGCTCTTTGAGAGCAGGATAAATACAAACTTGCAGAGACCTGAAAGTTACTTTAGATTGGTGATTCATCACTCTGAACATTTGGTCATGCTTTACTCTTTTTTTTTTGGTCAAAGTTATGCTGCTCGCTAATGCAGTTGGGTTAAAGACGCTGTTTTGAAAATGGTGGTGCATTCAAGTGTTTGCAGGAAACTGTGACTTTGACAACAGAAAACCTGCAAAGAGGCCATCAAAATCACATTATGTATCCTATGTCTTCTGTATTTTTTTGTCTCTTAAAGGCGTTTCTATCTAAAACAAAAATAATGGAGTCTCAGCGTCATTACTGAGCAACTATAACATCATTTTGACAAACATAAATAGAAATAAGGGCAATCAAATTTTCACTGTGATGAATTACCTCTTGCAAGCAAGTTTCAAGTCTCTTCAAGTTCTTTTCCATTGTCAACTTGAAGTAAATTAGTTTTGCAATGGACTAAAAAGAGCAAACACATTAAAATAATTTCTGATAAAATCTGGCTTGAGGGAAATGATAGAACCTGCACCTTTCAAATGAAAAGAATGCATGCACTTATTTTTAATTGTGTAGACTGTTGATTTTGAATGATCCGTACATTTGGTCCCAATTGAGACAACGTACACACACACGTGTGCAGCAACCCAGTCTCACGGCAGTTTGTGAAATGGTCACGTAGTTTAATCTATTGATTTGTGTACACGGATACGTTTCGTGATGGAGGGAGGATGGCTGGGGTGATGGATGGGTCAAACAACACAGGACTTTTGCCCAGGAGACCGAGGATCGTGTCCCGCGTGTCACGTTTCCTTTCCCCGTTGTTCTTTTCCTAAACCCAACCCGGAAATCTTCCATGGGCTCATCATGGAATTTTTGCCGATCGTGTTCATTCCACACCCGACTGACAGAAAGAATCGTGCTGTGATCACGAAAGATGCTTCCCATTGAAATACATTATTTAAAAAAAACATCACGAAAAAAAACGAGATAAACGTGTGTACACAAATCACGTGACCATTTGACGAACTGCCGTGAGACTGTGTTGTGTGCAGGGAGCATCAGTCGGTAAATACCTGGCCCATGGAGCCATCTTCTCCGCCAGCTGCCGACTCAGACAGAATCCTGCTCCTCCTGTAGCGAACCAGAACCGCACTTCCCTCTGAGTGACAAAACACACACAGACACACACAAACACAGATTTTCAGATGCATTATTATGCAACCACTGTCACAGAAACAGACATATATATTGTTGTTTTTACACAAAATTCCCGTCTCTAGTTTCAACGATCGAATGAGCAAATGGGGAGAAATGAAAAGTGATCACGCCTGATGCAAAACTCCAAAAATTGCAGACAAGCGCACTGCACCAAGAAACACAGTTTGCTCTTCATTTTATGGAAAGCTCTGTGTTGCCATAGGGGCGATGCCAACACAAAGGCCAGTGGCCAGTAACACACTATGTTGGTTCAATCAAATATAAGCAAACAGCATGCAAACAACGACAAAATTATTGCTGCTGTGACAACTTCTCAGAGTTGTAAAGCGGCGCCTGTTGGGTATAAATGTTATTCAGTATCCCTGCATCTGATAAGCCGCCAAAGTCCTCTTGGATTGTATTTCATTTTACCCCCTGAAGCACTTCTCCTACACCAACGCAGCCTTAAACCTTTTGATCCAGTGCTGTTGCTCTTAAAGACTGAATACTGTAATGCCATTAAGGTGTAAATCACATTCTTCAAATGGAATAACAGTTCTTAGTGTGTGTGAGGGACAAAGGCTGCCTGACGTTCAAGTGTAGAGCTTTTTCCTATACTTCTTATGCTTGACAAGAGCTTTGTACCAGCTTATCTTCTTGTAAGTATTGTTACCTCTCACACACACACACACACACACACACACATGGTAATACACATCCGCAGTTACACACACATTTCAATTTCAATTTCAAAGTTTTATTGTCGTATGCACAGAAAACATGTTTCCCTGTACAAAGAAATTCTTCCTTTGCTGTCCATAGAATGCCAAGCAATGTAAAATCTACAATATATACTACAAATATACAAATCATCTGCAGTATCATGAGTAACCAATAGGGCTGGGCAATATAATATCGATATTATACCAATATCGTGATATGAGACTAGATATCGTCTTAGATTTTGGATATCGTAAAATCGTAACATATTAAGTGTGGATTTTTCCTGGTTTTGAAGGCTGCATTAGGGTAACGTAATGTCATTTTTTGAACTCAACAGTTCTAGCAGTTCTATTATTTGCCTTTACACACTTTAAACATTTAACACATTAAACTGACATTTCTGATGATTATTTATCGAAAATCTTGTTGTGTAAATAATATTTTGTTAAAGCACCAACTTTCAATCCTACAATATCGTCACAATATCGACATCAAGGTATTTGGTCAAGGATTTCATAATATTAGATTTTCTACATATCGCTCAGCCCTAGTAACCACTTTATTTGGGAATAAAGACACCAATCCTATGCACGCAAAATGAACACAAAATCTGTTTGCAGAAAAATATTGAAAAAAAATAAATACACACAGGAATACTATTAATATTTGACAAACTAGAGATCTTTCGCTCTGATAAACAAACTAAGTCTGTAATAGGTAAGAAATACAGAAGAGTGCTTTTCTCACTGACCCTAAAATAATAAAGTGTAATTCTTTTCCTTGCCTCTCCTATCTGGTTTCCCTTCAGAAATGTATTGATTGTTTGTTCTTTTCCAAACCACCTGAAATGAATTGCATGTCTTTATCTGCTAACTCTGCCATTTCACAAGCTGATGTTTGTTTTATTATCTGCAGTAAAAGTGTTTAGGTGTGTTAAGACGCGGCAGCCAAATTAGGAGTTTAGGGGAGGGCACAAATGACTAGACTGTGCGTGTTTTCTTTCCTTTCCTTTCCTTGCTTTGCTGTACATCTTCTGTCTTAATTTCCTTCCCTTTTATTTCTCCTTATTCTATATTATTACTATATTATTATTTCCAAGTCTTTCTTTCAACTATGTATCCGTTTTTTTTTTTTTTTTCCACAACATCCTCATACCTAAACATCATAGGTTGATTTCCAAAGATTCCCAAAACGACACATACGGCCATTTTATTTACTGCTGCACAGTGGCAGTTTAAACATGTTACCGTAGTAATGTGACCGTTCAATTTAACGTGATCTGGCGCAGTTTCAAACACGTAGAAAACGTTGTGAAATGGAACTAGTTAAGTTTAGGCAACAAAAATTGGGAAAACATAAGGGATCGGCTTTAGATAAGTCCTGTAAAACTACTAAAGAAGGCTGTAACGGGACGTCACGGACACATACTAAGGTTTGGAAAACTTTGGTAGGCTACATTTTAAAATGACAGTTGATTTTTGGTATCACACATCCCGGTCTTCTGACTGAAAGTCCTGTGTTATTTTTTTACCCATCCAGTACAGAAAAATAATAGAGGGAGTTGTATTTAATTTTGAGCTCAATCTATAGTAAGGATATGTGAATGAATGTTATGTATTAATGCCTGATTTCATGTGGAAGTTGTTGATTGGTGCACAAAAAACCTCCTACAAAAGATGGCTTCTCAGGGTGTAAGACCATTTGCCTTAAGATGGTCTAGTACCGAAACATTGCCTACTATTAAACTTTAAATCTTTTTTGAAAGTTAGACAGTGCGCGGGAGTTTCTTTGCTATGTTTGACCTATCCAGCACCCCAACCTGCCTCCTTATACTTCTTTGTTTGCTCTCGCCTTAATTACTACTAGGGGTGGTACGGTTCATGAAAAAAACATCCGAACCGCTCGGTTCGCTTGTCTCGGATCGGAGCGTGTGTGCATCACATGGTTCGTCAGTACACTGTTAATGGTCACTAACCACTTACTGCCGTAGCGCCCACTTTCGACACCTATGTTAAAACACTTGTGAAATGACGAGGGGGATGAGTGTGACAAACGCAACACATGGCAGCTGATTGGACAAACGTGTGACGTGGGTCTGGCTGCTCCCGAATTTTAAAACAGACTCTAACGGCGTCTCGTTCTGAATACGATGTCGTATTTTTACGAAAATAGTTCACCGAAACGTGTTTCTGAAAACATTTTAAGCAAGAAATAGGGCGTGCAGTTGCTGAATCTGTCTGTTTTTTTGATCGACAAAGGTCAGTTTAAAAGATTTTTGTCAGATTTTGAGAGGCGCCGGGCCGACCGCTCCTCAAGTGGAGTGTGGAGTGCTGCAGGTCACGTCACATGCAGAAATGTCAAGTAGGAGAGATAAGGAAGGCTGACTGGAGTTGGAGGATGCGTCAGCGTCATACTGTATATAGTCTGGTGTGTGGCAACATTTTGGATTTCATGTTACCTATGATGACAGCGGAAATAAAACAATATATAGAACTGCCACTGCGTGCATGTATTGTGCAACATGCATTCAATATGCTAATTTTAGCTATATATCATATGCTGAAGTATATATCTGGAGTGTTAAAGATTAAAAGAATTAAAAGAAAAAATAACAAGAACCGTACAGAACCAAAAACCATGACCCTAAAGTTATGAGAGGCAGTTATGAGATGCTTGCATAAACAACCCATATGGTCATTTTCTGGATGAGGACTGGCTGTTTTTTCCCTTATTTACATTTCTTTCCTTCTCGTCTTTTCTTCTTTCATTTCCTTTCCAGTCTTTTTTCTTTCCCTTTCCCCATTTCCTGCCTTGTTCTTAGCACCTCTCTGTCTCCCTTCCCATTCAACCTCTTCCTTTTGATTTCTTTTCCCTCCTGTGGATCTTTATCTTCTACTTCCTCCTTTTTGTGTTAAAGGCTTTCCTTTAATTTCCTTTCCTGCCTGTCTTCCCTCTCTTTTCTTTCCTACTATTAATGTCCTTTGGCTCTTTCTCTTTGAATTCTTTCCTTTTTTTTGTTTTTTTATTCTAAAGTTCATCCCTTTCCCACCATTTCCATTAATTCCCTTCCTTTCCTTTCTTTGCCTTCTTCTTTCTCCCTTCCACCTCTCCAACCTCACAACAGTGGCAGGAAAATAAAAAAAAAGACAGTCAGCGAGACATAAGAAACTGAGAGGAAGAGACAGAGAGGGAGCTTGACATTTGTTTTCTTTTTTGTTTTCTCCATCACCCATCCAACCCCAGTGAAGGATAGAGATGAGGAAAGGAAGAGAGCAGTGGGAAAAAAAAGGAAGGACGAAGGGAAGGGAAGGGAGAGAGAGAGAGAGAGAGAGAGAGAGAGAGAGAGACAGACAGAGTTACTATGGAAGCAAATAAATAAATAAAGATCTATTTTTCTCGTGTAAATGGGTGCAATCAGAGAGGAGAATGTGACACAAGGGAGATGGAGAGAGTAATTCCAAGAAAGGAGTGAGATAGATTGAAAAGAGCTGGGAGAATGCTATTCAGAGACGTTGCTAGAACCAGGATGCACTTTAACTCAATAGGAGCATTAATTCTACTGTAAAGCATGTGAACTCAGTGACACACACACACCTGTAAATAGGTACATGAGTATTCCAAAAATAATATGCGTGCGTGCGTGCATGCATGTTTTACCACCAATCAATATCTCAAACGAGACACTTATCACTCATTGATCCACTTGGGTCCGAAAACCCTTCCCATGTGAACAAAAGACACGGAGCTACATGTACTTCCATCCATCCGTTCATTCTCCCCCATTTCCTGGCAGCACTGATAAGAGTGAAAATAGAAAGTGTAAGTATGGATTAGGAAAGTATGGATTTTGAATGGCAGTGTTTAACCTGGCTGCGTTGTATTTGGGCACAAGACCAATGAAAAGGGGAATGCAGCTTTGTTTTACAGTTCATTAGTGTCCTCGGTGGAGCCAAAGAGCATCTTAAGAGAGGATAGAAAAAAAGGAAGGAACAAAGAATGGATAGACAGGGTAGAACAGAGAACAAAGGGACAAAAAGAGAGAGAAATGTTAACGTTTTTCAAGAGAAACAACTGACCGACGTATAAAAATGCTTCCGGAAATGTGGACTGTAAACTGGCCAACAGGTCATGGTTAAATCTCAAAATGTCCATTGAAAATGCCCTTCGACCTTTGAACTACGAAGCTGTTTTTAAATGTGATGATGGATTATGTTGGGTATTGTCCATACCTTGTCTTTGAAGAAGAAGAGGTTTAACAGTTGGAACATTAAAATGGTTGGATGTGTGGCTACGAGTGGCAGCAGGTAACCTGTCCACAGGCTACAGGGAAGGACTTTGGTTTGGTTTGAGAGTTAATTTGTTTCCACAGTGAAACATCAGAAAACAGCAAAGAAGTAAATGAGCAAAAAGAAGGAAGGAAACAAAGAAAGAAGCCAGATCACTGAGTGAATAACACAGCAGGTCCGTCTCGGTGGGATGGAAAAAATGAGAAGTCGAAAAGTGAAAAGAAAGAAGAAGGTAGGAATTCATGATGGTAAAGAATCTCGGGAGGCAGGACAGCATGAAAACATAAATTAGTGGAGATACGTTAAAGAAAGTAATGTATCTCAGAGGGGTCCCTCTGCCTTACAGAGTTATCGGCCCCCATAAATTCAATTCAGCATAGGTTTCAGAGGAGTTTTAGTGTGCTGTGGTGCAAATGCTGTTTCAGAGGCCTTTTTACAATCCTGGGGAATAAGCTCTGGGGAAACAGAGGTAAATGATTTGCCATATCTGGTCTCCTATAAGTCCTGTACCCACACCTAACTGATGAGTTCATGCAAAACACCTTCTGGTTCTTACCACCCTTCCCCTGGGCATTGCTGTTTGTCTCTAGGCTTATTTAAGCCTGTAGAATGTCATGGTTTGCAAGTTGTGTTGAAGATAGTACTGACAAAAGCACTCACTTTTTGTCAACTTTTCCCCCAATTTTGTAGTACCTCGCACGGCAGCTGGATTCTCGCGATGTCACGACATCGCATGAGAATCGCGTGATCACATATCGCACGGAAATCCATCTTGTCAGGCTTCAAGTAGTCTCACTTTGCCAGACCTTCCTCCACAGCGCTGCGAAGGAGGGTCTGGCTAGTCCACACAGCATTCCGGGATGGGAGAAAAACGTGCTCTGGTTTATTGGCATTTCATTTTAAAAAATCACAATCGTCTTGGGCAGCGTTAAGCACCGGGCAGATCCATGCTGCAGCTGCAAAATAGCCTCGGGAAGGAACTTGTTTTGGTGGAACGTGTACGTTCAAAGGTTGTTTTAGTCGTGCAACCGAAAACTCAGATTGGACAGATAGTCTAGCTAGCTGTCTGGATTTACCCTGCAGAGATCTGAGGAGCAGTTAACCATAGTCCTCAGAAATCCACCGGAGTTCAAAAGTCCAACATAAAGAAAGCGGAATGTAATGGACATCCGGCCGAAATGAGCGAACGATCCCGGAAATAAAACATCATTGATATAGACTAGCACATACCAGGCAAAAAATCACATGTAATAGTGTTTTATACTACAGTTTAAAACCTTTTCAAAGTGTATCTGTTGACTATGAGAAAAGATGACCTCAGCATGTACTCAGCATAGCTCTGCCCAGCTTCAGCCAGCGTTATATTACTGCATTACAGCAAAAAGGAATCCATTACTGTAATTGCGTTACTTTTGTAACGCGTGTAAAATGAGATTTATTTTGTGACTATTTAGTTAACAGATGACCTTTTTAGGGCTACTGAAATAAGTCACATATTTCCATTAATTGTAGCTTCATAGTGTATTCTGCTCCTTGAGTTAACAAGGGAGCTATCCAACATGTTATACCCTGCCTGTTATTCAGTAACGTTTGGCGGAGGGATATGATGATGAGATGTTGAGATGATGAAGCACGTTTTGTTATGAGTCTTGAGTTGTCCTACGCTTGAAGAGTGTCATTAAAGTGGACCAAGTTACACAGTTGAAGCTGTCTCCGAGCTCTTACTCTATCCACGGCCCGAAAGTACTTATGTGTAATAACGACGAGTTAATAGTTCACGCTAACAATAACTAGCGTTACACGCGTTACTCCCAACACTGTGGGTTACACTGAATCAACACTGTGGTACGGTACCGTTGCATTGCCCTTCAGCAGTTCATGAGCAGTGATGGGCTTGTCCAGACTCGGTTTGCCCACGTAGATGTCGCCGTCCTGGGGAAAGGCTGAGAGCAGGGAGAGGAGGGCCTCCGGGTGCACGTAGTTATCATCGTCCACATGACAAAACCACCTGAGGAGCCCCAGGAGAAGAACAGAACAAAGATGCAGTTAAAATATGGTTTGTTTTAACAGTCTGGGTTTCTGTGCTCCTCTCCATTCCTATTGTTGATGTCTGCAGCCAGCAGATCAGATATTCAATACCAATTTTCCTCCTTGTTGGTTTCATTCTTGCATTGAATGAATCCAACTCCAGAAACATTTAAAATTGCCTGAACTACAAATCAACATTAGCTTTGTTTTTCTTTGAAGGACTAAAGTTGCTTTATCATTGTGCCTGAGTTGTGTCTTTTTATTTGAGTGCATACATTGAATATGCTCACAGGAGGAAATGTAAGTCTACCACAGGAAATAATTCCTCAAAATCAAAAGTCCAAGGTTTACTTACTACTGGGGGCTTGGGGGTTTGGCCAAAAAATAAAATCTTGATTTTTGTTTTTTTAAACTTTACAAAATGCAAGAAGAGTAGAACATGATTGAAAAATCATGTTTTAGGACTTCATGTGCAATACAGAAGAACATTTATAATAACAAACTGGCATCACTTGGAGCTGTCGTGACTCAAGACAGCTAATGTAGCCAGCTATTATCTATGTTACTTTTAGACTAAAAACAAACTTTTTGTGCCATTTAAAAAAAAATATTTTTATGATGTATAGGTCTACATTTTACACATAGTATAAAAAACATATATTCCAATTAATTTGATGTATCCCCCAGCCCTACATACTTCCTATTTCTGGAACTTTCAACTGTGTCCCACTACCTTCTTCAATTAATGAAAGTTTCTATGGTGTCATCATCACCCAGTGGTGGACATGGAGTTTAAGATTACTAATGTTTGTATGGGGGAGAGCGTAACCCTTGGCTATATTCAAGGATCAGAATAAGTCAGAAAAGGTTCTGAAAAAGCTAGTGAGTGAACCTTAGAATTATGTATCACAGATATGTGTTATTAGTCCCAGTTGAAAGTAAATTTTGAAGAATTCCTTCCAGGAAGAATTGGTAAGTACAGGAAAGAAATACAGGGGAAAAACAACGGCACTTCTAAAATTAATAAATTGAATTTTATATAGCGCTTTTCACAAACTCACTTTTGTCTTCTTTTGTCTGTCTGGACTACCTGTTATCTTCATACATTAATTTCACCGTATTCTGTGAGTAATAAAGCTGTCTTCTGCCGCCTTAATGACTGGACACAATGTGAAAGCCTCATTCTAAACCAAACACACTTTTACAGCAAAATCAGAGTCCAAATGACAAAGCTTCTGGTACCAAACTGAAGTGGTGGCTTGTTTCCTTTGCCATCCTTATGGCTGCCCAACAACACGAAAGGCTTCCTTCCAAACCAAACAGCCTCACTTCCCTTTCAGTCCAAATAACAAAGTGGGCCCTGGAAACCATACTGAAACGCTCTTTCATTTTCTCTGCCACGCTAATGACGACAGCAGTGAAAGCCTCAGTCACACACCAAACGCAAGCTGTCGAGCCTCATCGTATATTCCACAAATCAAAAATATGACCAAATATCAACAACACGTTGTTCAGTATACTGGCAGCCTAAAGCGGTGTCGTGAGTTAAAATCCAAACGACTCACAGAGTATGATCTAATACACAATGTGGCCCTCTCCAAATACTACTTTTATTCTACTGTCATATATATATATATATATATATATATATATATATTTTTTTTTTTTTTTTTTTTTTTTTTTTTTATTGCTTTGGAAATGAGTTAAGTTAAACGTGCAATAATTGATTCCTTTGGCCACTCTGGGGCAGCAGAAACAAGCTATCAACACAACACTGACATGTCATCACCATAAAGTGATATTGGCAAAATTGTTAGCATCAGATAAATCAGCAGATAAAGAGAAACACCAGCATTGAGGCTAATGTAAGTATGGTATTCACTCTCCTTCTTAACTCTGATATGGTCTCTGCTAACTTGAGAGAGAGAAACATCTCACTGTTTAGCTGCTAAAAGCGCCTCAACGTTCATTGCTATTCGCTAACGTTGTCTGCCTGGCGTTTGGTGCAAGTAATATCTGCTTGTAAAGAGTGAGAAGGAGGACTGAAGACAAAATCTAAGAGACATACTTTTGTATTGCCCACACTGTTTGAATGAACATGTGACCTCTGGGAAATACTGCGCAACGAAGATGTTGGCAAGATAAAAACAAAAGATGTGCTCCTGTTAAGAATCTTTCTAACCCCAGATGATTAACTTGTTTGATTTCTCCTCGCACCACCTGACGCGGTAACAGCCCGATTTCCCCACAGTGATCATATTAACGTTTCTAATCTTAATCCGATCTTCAAAATCCAGTATAGGCAGGATGACAGACGGACCTTAATTTGTCTCACCTCTTGTCTGAGGCCATGAAGCCGTCGTACTCAGCGGACATCTTGCAGGACAGAGCCTGCTGGCTGTGATCTGACTGGCAGCCTGTTACCACCATGTTATAACCTGGACAAAGAGAGACAGAGAGAGTGTTTGATTTATTCAACTGGATTTTCTCAGTTTCACAGGTTTTACACATAATTATCATGTAGGCCAGATATTGATGATTATTATTATGGTGAGAGAAAGTGGAGGCAAGATGGGATATTGTGAGGAATAGATTAGGGACAGCAAGAGAATGAAGGAAAGTGAGAACAAAATATGAAATCAGGGATGATAGCATTTCTTATTTTAACCCTTTTGTCGTCTTCCTGTCGATGCATGCACTTGTCCTCCTCCCCGGCTTTTTTTCTACGCTTTTTAGACCTTTTCTACACTTTTTTTCACAACCACCACTAGTTTGGAATGGAATCCATTGTTAATAAACCTCATTCGTATGAAATTATGTCTACTTTCTGAGTTAATAAAAAAAGCTGAAATTATGAATTATTTTGACTAATAGTTAAGATCAAAGGAACACATGTTGATGGATAATCACAGACATAAAGTTATTTTATTTTTTGGGCATTTTTAGGCCTTAATTTGACAGGACAGATTAGACTTGAAGGGGGAGAGAGAGAGAGAGAGGGTAATGACATGCAGCAAAGGGTTGCAGGTCAGAATTGAACCAGCAACCGCTGTGGGGAGGACCAAGCTTCTGTACATGGGGCGCACGCCCTACCAGGTGAGCTACCCAGGCGCCAAGTTTAGTAAAGTTTTTTTTTTCTTCAAATGCTATAACATGGAATAAAACACCCTAAACTCCCCTCCCCCCCCATCCATGTTTTTGGGCAATTTGGTTTTAAAGACACCCAAATTTCTGATAATGTTTTTTTTTTTAAATGGGTCAGATTTTACCCAAGGACAACAGGAGGGTTAAGCTTTGAATGTGAATTTAGGGAACAAGACCTAACCATGGAAAACAGCACCAGGCTAGAAGTACACAAAAGTATGTGTCCACATCATGTTGTCAATCAATGTCATGTTGATCTAAATCTAAATTTGAGACTTTGTGTGTAAATTAGATTCAAGATCGCTGCTTACCTTTTGAATGCAAGTCCACATCCTCCGTGTCTGTGAAAATGAAAGTCTAGAAAAACAATGAGAAATAAAGGGATTTAAATACACCAGCTTTGATCATATCCTTCTTCTTCTGCACAACAGTAGCAGAACGTCCTGAAAGCACCTTCATTAAGGACTAAACACACAAACACACTCTCTCACACACACACACACACACACACACACACACACACACAGGATCAATATCATTTTGAATGGAGCAAATTCAAAGCGACGGAAACAAGGTTCCCAAAGGTTCCCCAATGTGAGCTAAAAAGTTACTGCATACAAACGCAGA